>NC_142679.1:10881295-10901295 GCF_964200805.1 Pocillopora damicornis | reverse complement strand
TATTTACCAGTATATGTTTACATGCTTACTTGGAAACAGCCTTTCAATGGCATTGATCTCTGCCTCACTGAAGTCCACCATAAAGAAATCAGGGTTCCATGTTGGGTTCCAGTCCTTAATGAGCTGTAGAGCTTCATTAATGGCATCTGCATTTTCCAGCTGAACCACAGAAGAAAAAAGCAACAACACAGTAATCTACATTGGTTTTCACACACAGAAAGAATGTGGGGAGGGCAATTAACGTGAAGTTTTGTAGGTTGCATCCAGTAGGCAAATTTCACCACCATACTTTAAAAGCCACTTCTTTGCCACTTCGTTTGGTGAACAAGGAGGAGGTTGTTGGATGGATCACCTATACTTATTTCAATTACATCTTCTTCCTTCAGTGACTGTGGTTGTTGATAGGACTCACTATCACTTGTAAGGCAGTAAGGCCTGAAAAAGAAATTATCATCTGGGCTTTCTTCTTTCCACTTCTTGATTTTTAAGTCAAGGTTTTCTTGATCAATTTGTGAATGTCTGCATACCACTGTGGCACGATACATGTGGTTCCTGACATCCATGGTTGTTGGGAAGAATCGTCTGTTGGTTAGATCTGGATGCTGTTGGCCTGTGAAAAGTTCCTTCTTTACATAATGATGCAGGTGCCGTTGCATTTCAGAAACACAATTAACACCACTTCCAACAAGCTCATGAATTTTTTTAACCAGTGTCTCATCAATAGGCTGAAGTAGCCCAGCAGTCTGATTACACAACAAGAAAGAAAGAATAATTGCTTTATTATTAACTTTATTCATTTAAAAAATTACACAACCTCATCCCCAGGTTTTCTTGGTCAATGGTTCAATAACCTGGAGCCGGCTGCTTTTGATGTCATTGGTTCAATATTTGAAAATTTTTTCCAAATTTGGTCAACAGCAGCTGGTTATGATGAAATATGCGAGTGGTTTTAACCTATCAGAAACAGGGAAATATTTTGAATGAATAATAATGCAAATTATACCAACATTACTATAGGCAGTCCTCTGGTAGGGTTTTTCAGCAATAGTTACAGAATGTTATAATTACAGATTACTAAATGCTGTATTTTTAAAGAAAATCCATTTAAATAGTCCATGACAGCATTCCATTAAAACAGTGCCAGTGGAAATCCCTCTCTGATAAAATTGTGATATTATAGTCTTGACTTTGAGTTTGAGGAATAACTGCTTGTGTAGCTTAAAGAAGCTGTACATGTAGTACATTTAATTGGTCTTTTGTTGTGATGTATAATCTTTATTCATTCTTTATATATTGTTATGGTTTTCCAGTGTGTTGTATGTTGTGTGCTACCATATATGGTTTGCTCATGCGCACGCATGAGGCTTCATTAAACAGTCTTTTACTTACCGAACCGCCATGTTGTTTGGGGTGTGTAGTTCTTAAGTAATACATGACAATTTTGGCGACGAGGATAGGATATTAAGGGACCTTTTTGGCTGCTAAAAGTGAAGACATCCCTAAACTAAATCCACATAACGTCCACGATGGCCAGCGATGCAAATACGGCACCAAATCCAGTTCGTAACATCGGAAAAGTTCAAAAGTTCACTGTGGGAACTGACTTCGAGGCGTATACAGAACAGTTAGGATTCTTCTTCGTGGCCAATGGAGTGACCGACGCGAAACAGAAGAAAGCCATCCTGTTAACCAATCTTCCCACTGAAACGTACCAACTGGCGAAAGATTTGATGGCTCCGACCTTGTTAGGAGAAGATTCTCTCACGTACAACGCAATCGTAGAGCGTCTCCGCGAACAATTGAAGCCACAGAAGTCTGCTTTAGTAGCCAGGTATGAGTTTGACAACCGAGCACGTAACGCAGGAGAAACGGTGAGTCAATATGTTGCTGTTTTGAAACATCTAGCTATGGATTGCAAATTTAACGACGCCATGCGTTTGGAAAGGCTTAGAGATAGACTGGTTTCGGGTATTCGAGATAAGAGAATGATGTCAGAGCTTTTGAAACTTAAGCTTGAGGAACTAACATTTGACATTGCTGTTGCAAAGTGCTTAGCTATTGAGCAATCTTACAAGGATGTTGAAGCTCTCCAGGGGAATAAAGCGTCAGAATCAATCGATTTATTAGCCAAATCAAAGCCAGGCAAGAAGCTTAAATTCAAGAGAGAAGCCAAGCTTTCCGAGAAAAAGGGTTCTTTTTCCCCCAAGAGAACGGGTGATCAAAGTTGCTACCGCTGTTTGGGAATTCATGATCACAAAAGTTGTCCATTCAAGAAAGAAAAATGCCACTACTGTAACAAGACTGGTCACATTGTGAGGGCTTGTAAATCAAAGAAAAAAGAGACACAAGCTTCCCAACCCTCAGTAAATTATGTAGACAGCGATGACGGGGACAGCGATGATTATTTGGCATCCCTTGAGGTTAATAATGTGGGTGACAAGGATCACGTAATATGGGTCAACCCCGAAATACAGGGAAAGGTGGTCAAGATGGAACTAGACACAGGGTCAGCGGTGTCTGTACTTCCATACAAACTATATAAGGAACATTTTAATCATGTGAAACTTTCAAAGAGCCTTGTGACACTTAAGACATACACTGGGCAGAAAATCACACCTAAGGGAGAGATGAGATGTAATGTTAAGTTCAAGGGCCAGGAAAAAGAGTTAAACCTACAAGTTGTTGAGACGCAGGGACCAGCACTGTTTGGGCGTGACTGGCTGTCCAACATTCAACTGAACTGGGGTGAAATCAAAACCTTTAAGCTTAGCAAGACTTCAGAAGGGGGTATGGCACGCAAAGTGGATCAGCTACTACAGAAGTACGAGTCTGTATTCTCCGAAAATCTGGGCACACTTAAAGGCTACAAGGCGGATTTGAAGGTCGAGGAAGGCTGCCAGTCCAGCTTTCATAAACCACGCCAAGTGCCATACGCACTCCGCCCCAAAGTAGAAGCAGAATTGACACGCTTAGAGAAGGAAGGTATTCTCTCTAAAGTAGAATACAGTGAATGGGCGACCCCAATTGTCCCGGTAGTCAAGCGAAACGGATCGGTACGAGTTTGTGGCGATTTTAAGGTCTCAGTGAACCCAGTACTTCTTGCAGAACAGTACCCTCTGCCACGTATAGAGGATATTTTTGCAAATTTGGCTGGCGGTAGACATTTCAGCAAGCTTGACCTTCGCCAAGCTTATCACCAGATGGAAGTAACCGAAAGATCCAAGGAACTCCTTACGATTAATACACACAAGGGCCTTTTTCGATACAATCGCTTAGTCTTTGGCATCTCTTCGTCTCCAGCCATTTGGCAGCGTGCCATAGACCAGGTATTACAGGGAATACCTGGGACCCAGTGCATCCTTGATGACATGATTGTCACAGGCAAAACCGATGAAGAACATTTGGAGAACCTGGAGAGTGTACTCAAGCGATTACAAGATGCGGGTCTGAAGGCTAACAAGGAGAAGTGCGAGTTCTTCAAAGATAGAGTTCAGTTTTGTGGGCATGAGATCGATAAGGAAGGTCTACACAAGACACAAGAGAAGATTGAAGCAGTGGTCAGTGCACCAAGACCTGAGAATGTGTCACAGCTTCGCTCATTTTTAGGGCTCGTAAACTATTACAACCGTTTCTTGCCCAATGCGTCTACAGTTCTCCACCCACTTCACCAGTTGTTAGAGCAAAACAACGAATGGCAGTGGACTGAACGGTGCGAGCGAGCGTTCACTGAGGCTAAGCGTATGATTACATCTGAGCAGGTGCTAACGCACTATGACTCAGCATTACCGGTTAGGCTGGCATGTGATGCTTCACCAACTGGCATCGGCGCGGTTCTTTCACACGTCATGTCCGATGGTAGCGAAAGGCCGGTAGCTTTTGCGTCCCGATCGTTGACCAAGACTGAACGACGGTATGCACAGATAGACAAGGAGGCATTGTCCATTGTGTGGGGGGTGAAACGATTTCATGTTTACCTCTATGGGAGACGATTTACGCTCATTACAGACCACAAGCCCCTCACTGCCATCTTCCACCCAGAAAAGGGAGTTCCAGCCATGACTGCTGCAAGGCTTCAGCGATATGCATTGTTCTTGTCTGGGTTCGACTATATCATTGAGTATAAGAGTACAACCAAACACTGCAATGCCGATGGACTGTCGCGGCTCCCTCTCCAGCAGAAAGAGCGAGAAGACTTGGAGGTGGATTCAACAGAGGTGTTCCACGCCTCTCAGTTTGTGCCATTACCTATAACCAGTGAAGCAGTGGCAAGAGAAACACGTCGTGACGTTGTCCTAGCGAGGATACATGATTCTATCGTGAAAGGATGGTCTACTCGTGTGGAGGGAGACAAGCCTTATTACGAGCGACGCAATGAACTGACAGTTCACCAAGGCTGCATCCTATGGGGAATGAGAGTGGTAGTTCCCAATAAGTTACAAAGCAGAGTGTTAGAGGAACTTCATGATGGGCATCTGGGCATGGTCAAAATGAAAGCACTCGCGAGGAGCTACGTATGGTGGCCTAATATCAATGGTCATCTGGAAGAGCTAGCGAAAGGCTGCAGCGGGTGTCAGCAAAACCAGAAGATGCCTGCTAAAACACCACTACATCCGTGGGAGTGGGCCACTACACCATGGCAGCGTATACACATCGACTACGCAGGGCCATTTCAGAACTCGATGTTCTTAGTGGTTGTCGACGCACACACCAAGTGGCCAGAAGTGGTTCCAGTCAAGTCAACTTCTTCAAGTTCGACTATCGAAATTCTACGCGATTTGTTCGCCAGATTTGGAATTCCAGAACAGATAGTCAGTGACAATGGTACACAGTTTGTTTCTGAGGAATTCCAGACATTTGTCAAGTCCAATGGCATCCGCCATATAACTTCAGCACCGTACCATCCAGCGACGAATGGTCTTGCGGAAAGGACAGTACAAACCTTCAAACAGGCTTTGCGTTCCATGCGTCAAAGCCCCAAGCCAGTGAGGGAGAAGTTGGCGAAGTTTCTCATAGCTTACAGGAACACTCCACACTCCACCACCGGTGAGAGCCCAGCACAGTTACTCCTGGGAAGACCATTGCGTACTCTCCTAGATTTGGTGAAACCTAACTTAAACCGTAAGATGGTTAACCAACAACACCAGCAGAGCATTAAGGCAGCGATTGACAAGGGTAAACAGTATCGCCAGTTAGAGATTGGTGACTCAGTTATGTCACGGGATTATCGAGGGGATCTGAAGTGGCGTCCAGGGCTGATTGTTAACAAAACAGGTCCGCTGATGTATGAGGTACAGGTGGCACCGGAACTGATCTGGCGCCGACATATTGATCAGTTGAGACCAACGGCAGTTGGACACACAGTTGAAAGCACTGACGCCGACTGTAGTGTTGAAGTCAGCCAACCTGAAGTGCCCAACACACCACTGACCCCAATTACATCAAGTACTCCAACCACTGAGGGTGGCACAGCTCCAGGAGGTTCCAAAAAAGATCAACCAAAGATGGTTCCTGTTTCCACACCTACGGTACCTGACCCTCCTGATGCTAAACCAGCTACAGTTAGTCCGATGGTCAAAATGCGACAACACCCTCAGAGAGTTCGCAGAGCACCACAGAGGCTTGATCTCTGAACTTTGTTTTATTCTGTTCGTTTTCTTGTTTAAAGGTCGGTCTTACCTTTCGAACTGTGGTTACCGGACACTGTTGGTTTATTTTATGTTTTCCTTGAAATTGTATTTTAGGGCTTGTTTTGAAAACTAGGGACAGATCGTTTTATGTGTGGAGGAATGTTATGGTTTTCCAGTGTGTTGTATGTTGTGTGCTACCATATATGGTTTGCTCATGCGCACGCATGAGGCTTCATTAAACAGTCTTTTACTTACCGAACCGCCATGTTGTTTGGGGTGTGTAGTTCTTAAGTAATACATGACATATATATTCCACATGACAGTGGAAGCAGCACAGTCTACAGTAGACTGATGATCTGTGTTAAGTGAAGTCACCTTAAATCCCCCACCAAACTTCAGTTTCCTGAAAAAAAAAATCAGAAAAATCAGTTGGGACTTACCACCTTGTTAGCTTAAGAGCAAATAGGTGAAGGTAAATCAATAACTATGTAATGCCCAATATATGATATCCTCTTTGGGAGTCCTTAAGTAATAATATCATCTTGTTTACATTCTTATTTAGTTAATTATTATGCATGCTTACATCTTTTTGTAGTCTCTTTTGAGCCTCCTTCCTTTTGAGTGCCTTATTTCTGTCTGGCCCATTTTGGCATTCTAAAACTTTGACCCTCACAATTTGGAATGGGATGCCATCAAAACTTAGTCTGCATCCTGTCATCTCCTGTGAGTCAGCCCATTGTATGCAGTGGTTCTTAGCATTTTTATCTGCATTTTCTTTTACTCCTACGTTTTTATGTGAGAAGAGGAACCGAGCTAAGTTAGCAATACGATACATGTACACAAACACATACGTACATATATACACATGGGTGCTTAAAATGGAGGGCCTGAAAATCAAGCCTGCCCCACCCAGATGTAGCCCAAGGACTGGTGTAATGGATGGGGATGCTGGCAGCTGTGTGTCAATAGCACTGAGTAGGGTTTTGACACTTTAAGCTTAATCTTAATTAATTAAGCATTTCTTGCCAACTCTTGCTGCAGGCTCACAGTAAATTGACACTTGAAGCTAAGTTGAATTTTAATTACATTTTAATTTTGAAAGTCTAACTGACCAGTGTAAACCGAAGAATAATGATGTGTACATGTATTCTTAAGATATCAATAATTGGAAAAAAGTTAAATCCCTTTTTTTATTTTGATTTATCTATATTTCATGTTAATAACACGATCTCACACGCCCCTGGCTTTAAATACCTATGGTGTCTAATAAAGTTATACTTCACTTTACTTTACTGTCAGTATGGTTTGTTTTGTAAATCTTTACATGTGAGCTTACTTACCCAGCCTACTGCAATTTGAAAATCCTCCTGTTTGTTTAAATACAGTGAAGCGTGTCGTCGTAGTTATCTCGTACTGTTTTATGAGTTCGTCAGCGCTGCTTTCATCGTTAACATACCGGGAATAAGGGTCAAACTGTACGGTCCATCTTGAAGCCCAAGGTGTACTGTTATCAGCCATGTTTGTTCTTCTACCAAATATTTAGATTTCCCGCCAATATTTACCCGCGAGCCGCAAAACATAAATGCATGAGTGTTAAAAATTAACTGGACCACCCCTTGGCAAATATATTTATTAGTAGCAAATAAGATGTTGAACAAAAACCAAGAGATCATGGTCAAATAAAACGTAAAGATAATTTATTACAAACAGAAAAGAACTGTATGTTTGTTCCGATCGAAAGATTTTACGGTGCAAAGTTATGCAAATGATCTTTGACCTGAATCTGCTTTTGGTCGATGATAGCGAGGTCAGAGGATAACATCGACCGAAACTATTAGGCCGGTCATATTTAAGGGTCGATCCTCCTTTTGACGCCTTTATAACAGGCTAGATTGTTTCTTAAATATGTGATCTAGACAGAAATTAGTTTATACAAGTTATGGGAAGAATACTTTCGCAATAAAATATTGAAGAACACGACGCTTTATCGTCAGTCACACAGGTCACGGTCTCTTGATTCGCCGGAAACGAGCAGAAAAATAGAAGACTCCCGCTACGATTCCGCTGACGTGTCATGGGCTCATCTGGTTTGGGACGATGATATGTATTGCCCTAGAGGTGTTGTCAATCAATCAGATCGACCGAAACCAGGTCGACTACTTACGAACCAATCAAACATTTCGTTAACAGCGCCATCGATCAAGTTTACTTCGCTAAATAACATGTTAAGCAATTTTTCAAATATGTTGATTGTGCATATATCTCAGTTCACTGCTGTAATAAACCATGGAGGTATCGGAAAGGCATCGGTGGCATCCGGAAAGGCACCAAGAAGAATTATATTGACGTTTTGTAACTTGCAGAAAACAATCGTGTTTTAAAGCCGAAATGTTTCCAAGTTATACTTCACTGGGAAAGGTATCAAGAAAAATGATATTTACGTTATGTCACAGGTTGTGTGACGAAAAAAAAGTATCTTGACTCGTTCAAGGCTTTAATCACAGTTGGCTTCCTCTTCACATGAATTTTGCCATCTCGACTGTCGTTTCCGTAAAAATGAACAGTTAAGCAACTCTACAAAAATTTCGTTCTCGATTTTTTATATTTTTAGAGTCATTAATTGTAACTGCTTCCGTTGAAGCTAAGTGTTACCGCTTCCGAGAAAAGCTGCGAAATATTTTTTGGTCAGGTTGACGCCCCCATGATTAGTTCTTTTTAGACAGAAAATTATAGGTAGCGTTTCAGTTTAAGATAAGACCCTGTGTGTTCAAGATCGTTTTGAATAGAAGACAAGTTAGACTGTAATCCTCGATAAAGTAACCAAGACCCGCGAACGTTGTTCACCGCCTCGATATAATAACGCCCTAAGGAATAGGACAAGGAATAAAGAAAGAAAAGATCCTATTTGGTTTGGTGTTTATCGCATGCGCGTGTGTCAACCCGGGAATCGAATTTGCAACTCTAGCTTGTAAAGAAACGTTTACATTAATAAATTTGTATCCACAGCCTAAGATAAGAAATTTAAAATTTCCATCAGCTGAAGTTCTTTTACTTTATATTATATATATTCGATCGCCCCAATTTCACGTGAAAAAAAAGAAAGTAGGAAAACACTGAGCTTCGAGAAACAGCTAAGTTAGAGCTTACGTGTTTACCATTTCTTAAATATTTATAATCATGGCCACTCGTTTACGAGACCTTTTCTCAAAAGATACAGAAGTTAAATTAATTCTGATTTCCGTTCGAATTTTTTTTCCTATCCATTTTAACAAATGCACTTGGGATGAAAACTTAACGTCCGAACCGAACAAAAATCACAAATTTTGAATTCTGGGATGTTCTCCACTGTTGGCTCCATCACGTTACGACTCTAGACCATTGACGCTCGCGAAACTCTATTTTAATTGACTACCGAGGACTGTATAACTTATCTTGGTAAATTAACATTAAATTCATCATCTGGTTCAAAGTTACAGCCAGCTTTTAAATTTTAACTCTACTTGTTCTGACAAGAAGTCGCCCTAACAATCTAACGGCAGGTGAAATGTTATGTTAGCGTCTCCGTGAAAGGCATATCCAGACTAACTTGCGTGGGAAAACTGGCCACAGCTATCGCACCTAGACCAATCCTCTCCATCTTCGTCTTTGTAAACCTTACAGACCGCGGTATTTCTCTATATGCGGTGTGAAAGTTGTTTCACCACTGACCAATCGTGTTTCGGTTCTTTTTCTTCCCCAGCTCGTCGCCTGGATTGTAGTAATTCCCTCACGTCTTGAGAAAATGGAAATATTATGTAGATATTAATGAAAACGTCACGCGTTGCGTTACGCGGTGTTGGGTTACACCAGAGGAATCGCTGAGAATTTGAACCCGTTTAAGGATTTGTATTGGAAACAAAATACGGACGATTTACAACGTTAAATATTACGAAATATGAAGATTTTACGCGAAAAGTTAACATAAATTAATCATTCCTTGTGTGTCCTATGTGGTTCCTTGTGATCACTATTGTTTTGAGCTTGCTTAACCATCACTGTTATTCCTGTCGAAAGACGCATTCAGGTTTTCACTCTGTCTTATGTCATTATTTCAAGAGTATCACAGTTTTCTAAGTCATCACCCGCTGACCCGTTACCAGTGTACAGGACACATAAGGCAATCGAAATTGGTTTGTACATATCATGGGTAAGCTGGATAAATACGAAAAAAAATTTTGTGTCTTGGATACTTTAATTCGTTTCCTTCAAATAAAAACTTCGATGAAATAAGATCCTAAAAAACTGGCTAATAGAAAAACGGATAAACAAGAGTTACGAATACAAAGAGGAGAACATCACCTAAATAAATGTTTTCCTTGGAAAATGATAAACGGCCTCAAGAGTCGTCACTTAAAATAATGACATGTCTCAAATCACTTGGCCAAGAGCAGGAGAAAATTCCCATGGAAAATTCCAAGAATTGTCATTATTCGCCGTAAAAAACTTTGATCTGTGATTTTTTTATTATTATATCTTCACCACAAATCGTAGTGTACCTTTGCATTGCCCTCACACAGAAATGTGATTCCATATTATATTTTAGTTTTCAATAGCCATAGACTATCCAATATTTTTTCCAAGAGGTATGCACACGGGCCACCAAAATATGACAGAGCTTTCATAAATGATATATGAAATAGATTATATTTAGGGATCATCTGGCAGTAGCGTGCTTCCAGCATCGGGAATATACAGGGTCAAGTCTGGCTTTGCGTTCTCCGGTTGTGCTCATTGCCGTGATACTGTTAAATGAATCATGTACATGGATTAGCTGGTAGTAGCGTCCTTCCAGCATCTGTAATGTACAGGGTCAAATCCGGCAAGACGAGACAAGACTTTTTACACCACACGCTTCATTTCAAATACTTCAAGTACACCCTACATTAGAGGTTTCCCTCACTTTATGTTGAACGGACAGGCGGTTTAAGACAGCTAACACCACGGCATAAAGTTCTATAGAAGCATGGTATTTGAAAGAAAACCAATTTTATGCAATCAACGAATTAATGACAAGGGGAGTTCCTAAAGTCCCATTCCAAATAAATTGGTGAACATAATTCCTTTTTGGTTATCTTACTGGCATAGATTTCTCATTTACATAATACACTGATCATGATCACTGAGTCCTTAAAAGTGACCATCGTTTTCCATTAGCATCAGGTCTTGACTTCACGATAAATCAATCAGACATCAACAAACTAAGTTTTGCCCACCGATGCAAGTTCTTTACGTAAGAGGCAAGTTTCTTTTCATCTTTACTCTGCACTTTGCGCATACCCTCTCAGAAAATTGTTCTGGTTTGTAAGGGCTGTTCCAATCGTAACCTACGCAATGTTGCCTTTTAATCTAATTTATTCAGAAACTAAAACTGATCTCATTCCTCGAGTTTCAAGACAATGAAACTTAAACACATTTGAACTAAAAGTGAAGTCGAACCACATCTGAACCAAGAACGGACGCACTCAAGGTGTGATGATGCATAGGCTTGCAATAGTATGTGGTATCGTTTTATTCGTATTCAGCTCTTAACCATTTAGAGCCTAACATCAGTATCCATACTTCTCTCTCCTTTTTTGTAAGTAATGACAAAGAGAGTTCGTGAAACAATAAACAGGGTCTTCTTAGGGTTACCGCTAGCCGTAAAGAGGCCAAAACATTTAGCCTTTAGGCGAAACAAATGACAAATTTTAACCGTTAGTCGTGAAAAAAGTTAGCCGAAAACATTTCTTGTTTTATTAATTAAGGAAGGAGTTAACCATTAGCCGTAAAATGGCCAAAATCTTAACCGTTAGCCCCTCAATCAAAGCTACTTTGGTTTGAAATCATTTCCTTCATTCTAATGTTTCAATAATTAGGCAGTCTCAATGTAAGGAGAAATTAGATGCTGGTCACTCTTGCGGTTTACAGGTTAAACAAAAAGTTCTTCAGGTTATTCTTATGGGTGAGTAAATTTACTCTTTTACTTTTGAAATAGAAAAAGATGGACCGAACTAAAGAACTTCCATGAAATCTTAAACCGTGTGGTTGTCGTTCTTCTTTACTCGTGCATTGAGCAATTGAGATCAAATATCTGACACCGACCAGGTTCAATAAATAAGTAAAGAAATACGCGTAGAGATCTGTACACAAGTTTGCCTGAGGCTCTAAAAGCTATCAAACTATTTCAGACAAGCTGGAAAACATCTTTGTTTCTCTTAGTTTAGCTGCAACTGGCAGCATGACCACCGACAGCTGTGCTCAGAGCCTTACAAAAGTAATCAAACAGATCAGAAGGAGCAGAAACAATGCAGTGTAGTCAGTTTACTCACTCTTTCTTTTCTATAGTGTTTTCAATCATAAAATAAATAAGGTTGTAAGATTCTTTGTACGTTGTATGAACAGATTTTTATCTTCGTCATTGATCATCAGGGAATATATAGTGAGAAATTTGGATCATCTTGTTAGATGCATTTTGCCTGCCTAAACATGAACGTATTATTGTTGATTTGTTCGTGTATTCTAAGCACTTTTGCGCTCGCTGAAGGTAAGATTGTTCCCTTTCCTACAAACTCCTGCTCTTAATAATAATTGTTTAAAGCGCTGTGTGACGATTTGGGCATTTTGAAAATTTCAGTCAAAGCTCGTAATTTCCTGCTTTTCATTTGCAACTGATCCGATTCTTAAAATGTTCTCCAATCTTGGCCACTCTGCTCATTATGTGCTTGTTTAGTGTTTTCTCTTTTAACTTTTTTAATCCTATGTTTCTTTTAAATTTTCTTATTACTCGACGTAGAAAAATAGGCAAAATGGAACTGGGAAGTTTTATATATTTTTTGCACGTGTTTGCTTTGGAGATGTTGGAAACTATGGTACAAAACAGGCATGGTCTGCGTAAAAATTTGTTTTTGTTGATGAAAGCTCGAGCTTTAAGCTTTCGATTTGTAGCGAGGAAGGCATATGCATTGGCATGAGATCGTAAGAGGGGTTTTAGGATGTGCCGCCCAATTTCTCAAAAGTGCCTTTTAATTCGTCTAAAGTAAACAACGGGATGTTCAACTAAGAAATTTAAAGTTGTTCTATTGTATCGAAACTGAATATTTGCCAATCAATCCGTTTAAATCGAAAGCATATAAACCAGACCAGGAATATACTGCTGGTTTTAGTTCATTATCATCACATCTACCATAAAAATCTGCTCCACTGTCAACCACTGCCATGACCTTACAGACCAGAAATCCAATGATTTCGTCTGCATTTCACCTAAACCAATGGTGCATGTATAAGCATTGCATTACACGTATCAGCTCATTGAAGGAGCGGTGCCTGTTACAGAAATTACGGTCCATCAGTGAAAGATTGAATGGGTGTTTCAACATAGTGCATGTATAAGCATTGCATTGCACGCATTAGCTCATTGAGGAAGCGGTGCCTGTTGCAGAAATTACAGTCCATCAGTGAAAGATTGAAGTTTATCTTTTCAATGATTTATGATTTATAAGCCCTATCCCTTAGATAGGTAATGCAAAAACGATCATGATTTACTTCATTTTATTAATTTTTTTTTTTTTGCGTTTTAGACCATTATTTCAACATCAAACTGAATTTCATGACCAGTTACTGACTTACGAATTTTCCAGTGAAACTGCTTCTATTTCATTGCCTATTTTCTTTTTCCGTATACTTCTTTGGTTAAATGCATGCTTAATCTTTAAAATGTGGTAAGTCTGTTTAAGTCAATGGAAAGGTGCCTTTTTTGTGATTGTATCATGATATTATCAGGTTATTACATGGTAACTATTTAATTTTGTTTTACATGCTTGAGCAGGAAATTGCGGTTCTCGTCCAATCACCAGAATTGTGGGTGGTCACGAGGCTGCTATAAACAGTTGGCCATGGCAAGTTATGTTGAGGTATTCGTCTGGTTTCCCTTTTTGTGGAGGATCTCTCATCGATCCGAGTTGGGTTGTAACCGCAACGCATTGCGTAACAGACACACACCATTCTAGTGTTAAAGTCAGGTAACTTATCTGCTTCTTCAGCATCTTCCAATACTGAATATTCTATCAATAGTCTATAAATAATGTTTTTCTTACAAGTCTTTGAAGTTTATTTACCCGAACACATTCACTGCTAATTCAGTTCGAATTTCTTTAACTCCATTTATCTAAGCCCATCCCCCTTTATTTAAGTAATTTTATCTTCTTCTACAGCCTAAGGCCTTCAGTGGCTAAAAAGCAGTCCTCCTCTAACAGTTTTTATTGTAAAAATAGGTTGGGCGCTCACAGCCGCGTGGGTGAAACTGTTGGAACTGAGCAAGACATTGACGTTGCGGAGATTATCACCCATGAAAAATACCATTCCCCTCTGAGATATAGTCACGACATTGCCCTTCTCAGATTGGAAAAGCCCGCCAAGTTAGGCAAAGGAGTCGGTCTTGTCTGCTTGCCAGATCTCAATCTACCTCTTCCATTAGACGACCTCAACAAGAGAAAGAAGTGTTGGATCACAGGGTGGGGAAGACTATCCTCTGGTGGTGCTGTCCCTTCAGTTCTACAGCAGATTGATGTACCACTGGTGTCAAAGCAGCGCTGTTTGAAGGGGTACCCAGGAAAGATTCACGACTCCATGTTGTGTGCAGGCCTAGACCAGGGTGGCATAGATGCCTGCCAGGGTGATAGCGGTGGTCCTCTTGTTTGCGAGTTCAATGGAAAATGGTATCTGGAGGGGGTGACAAGCTGGGGATATGGGTGCGCTGCGCCAGGAAAGTTCGGTGTCTATGCTAAGGTTCGGAATCTGCACTCCTGGATCTCAAAAAAGATAACTGGGGTTGTGCCACCGAAGCCAGGTATGTCAACTGACCTCTTGAACCCAGCTAGATTTCTCCGCTGATGGATAAAAAGTTTATTTTGGAAGGCTTCGTCCAGAGAATTTGGTTTCATATCCAAACCACATTCACCCGTCTATAATTACGGGACAGAGTAATGGTAATTCATTTATTGATTACTTCTAGAAGAGAGAGAGACTTAAAAAGCTTGTCTGAAAGTTTTAGACCTTGAGATACAAACATTAATCCCTCTACTAAGCCCTTTAAGAACTTGTCTTTGTCAATAAGGCAATCTATTGGAGATGCATTTTCATTTCGAGGGGTACTCGGAGCCGGAAGGATTGGTGGGGGGCAATAACAAGAACTGAACGTGAGTTACAAACACTTTGGCATATGACGAAACTCACCCAGTTTATTTATTCTATACGCCAAAATTTCCAGTAAAGAATAATCTCTGCCGTATAAATAATGCCATTGTCACAAACAACTTTAACACTCCCACTCAAACTGTTGAAATGCTGAAGCAATAAAAGGTATGTTAGGGCTATATCGCCCGATAATCCCCTTTCGAAGTTGTACAAAATCAATTTTTTAAGTTAACAGAGCAACAAAATCCTTCAATTTATAACATTCGACCTCACAAGTCAATCGGTTTTGATACTATGCGGAGGCACGTTCACTGTAGGTAACTCAAACAGAGGATTAATTTATGCCCCTTCAATTCGAAGCTTCAACAAACCCCGACCAACGGGCATTTGACTGTCGTCCATGCCAAGGGGATGGGGGGGATTTGAACCGGACCTGTCTAGTATTTCCAACGGAATAAACGTGTATCATCTTGTAATGTGGCCCAGAAGAAAAAGTCTACAAGAAAGTCATGGTCGCTAATCATGCTTTTTATCAAAAAATTGAAGATGTATCCGACATTTGAATGGGGCATTTGAACATAGAGGAGTGGGAATTTAAGGGAGCCAATCTTCAAAAGATCAAATGCCCCAGGGATTGCCCGGGGGAGCAGGGGGGAGGTTGAAGCTTCGAATTGATCGACTCATTAATTTTCCCACCTACCACGTAATTCTTTACACCTTATCAATTCGAACAATAATAAATGCCTTTTTCCTACCTAGATTGCAAAGACAGCGATGCTTTTGCCAGTCAGTGTCCAACTTTAGCAGGATATGAAGGCTACTGTAAAGACCATCATGAGTGGACCAGGAAGTATTGTGCCAAGTCGTGTGGCTGGTGTTAGTGTGAGTATTCATGAACGCTAATTCAACTTTAAATTGCATCTTAAGAGAAACAAGCAAATTTTGAGGGAAACTCTTTCCAAAGACAAACGTATCTTGCACATTCCAGCAAGATTTGGATACTCAGCGTTTTCCCTCGCCCCTGTCCTAAAGGTTTATTAGAACAATTCAGAATCATTCCAAAGTTATATCGAGGTGTTACCCGTGAACTTTTATCTTTTCACTTAATTTAAATACAATTTGAAGGTTATACATCATTCACTCCCAAGATCTGATAAATATTTCTCCCCTCTTGCTGATACAGATTTCCGTATACATAAGGAACGAGAATTTGGTGTTAGATCAAGATAACAACTTCTACTTGATAAGTCTGAGTATTCCTATTTCGTTTTTGCTGGATAAGTTATGGAACATATAGGGAGATGTTTCATGTCATTTCCTTTTAAGAGTTACAGGGTTAAAGCATATTTTTTACCTCAGTCATCAGTTAGGTGATTGCCTTCATTCGGTCAAAGTTTTCCATATGATCAGCTGCAGTAGAAACAAAATGATACGGTCAACTAAAGGCTTCTTTTTTATATTTTGCAGAGGAACGCAAATTTGGATGCACGCTCAAGCGTAAGCCATTTTCTTCAACACCAAAGTTGGGGTCGGAATAAATCCCGTATTTAGAAGTTTATAGCAGTGGTTGTTAGTTGTGGAAAATAAAGTTGAAAAAAGTTTAAGTTGACTTTCTTTGTTTAAATATATATACATTTTTTCTAGTTAGCCTAGCATAGCTGCTTTGTTGTTGTCATCATTGTTCTTGATATGTCTTATTTCGTTTTTTAAGCATCTTTTTCTTGCCAGCTCAAGATTGCCTACTTTCTACCCACTTAAAAAAATTGTCTTATTTCCCCATAAACATTTGATTCAACTTTCAATAACCCTGTACTCGCCCCTGGCCGAAAAACACATGGAGCGCACTTCGATCGAGTGTCGTAAAACCAAAATAGTTACGATGACAAATCAGAACTCAGAGTGAAAACAACGACAACAAACTGCCTAAAGCGCGGGAAAACGAAGGTGACTAAGTCGCGATTGATTTAGTTTTGCAGCTGATTGGTGAAAAGAGTGGCGCGAATTTTCTTGACTAGTCACATGCAAAATCAATACAATTTCGAATTACTTTCGATACCAAATGAAAATCGCTCTTAATATTTCATGGGGTTGGCCTTACAAAGCCGCAAAAGCTCAAGGTTGTCCTGTAATTGTTTACTGGAGAGCTGAAATTTTTGTAAAGGGTTAAGCGTTCCTTGGAAACGACAAGAAATGACGCAGATGAATCATAATGAAAACTTCTTGCTGTCAGGCTTCAATATAAAGCTGGTAACCATTTCCCGGGTGGAGCAGGTAGAATTATTTGTGGTCATATAACTCTTGAAAATGAAACATTCAGCGAGATAAATATGTTTTATTTATCTATTTACAATCACTTATACAAAATACGTAAGAAGTTATATAATTACATATTTAAGAGCTTGTGCAATGTTATTAAGTCGACGAAATAAGGATAAGGAAAAATCTCCTAAGTAAAATACTTGTATTTAAGATTACAACCATCCCCAGTTTTTCACTGTTATCACCGATTACCTCACGTGGCCCGAATTCTTTGCTTAGGACCACATCTTTCCATTGAATATCTCTGCATATTCGAGCCATCTATTGTTGTCATTGAATAATAACATAATATTATATAATTTAATACAATCTTGTGAAACAAACTCCTAATGGGTTGTTTTTCGTGACTGGAATGTAAAATTTAAAAGATCGTAAATAATGTTGCTTATTACAGCAAATACATTATCCCTTGATTAACTGCGATAAATTGGGCAATAAATACATGCTAAGTGTTTCAAAGACACGCTTATTCACAGATTTTAAACATTTTTTTCAAAATTGCAGGATCGAACGGACCCCATCCCTTCCTTAACCTAAGAAAAAAGATCGAAGAGATAAAGTTGCGCGTAAATTTGCCCGAGCGACTGAGTTATTTTCAGTTTCAAGATTTCTACTATTTTATGAGAACTGAGGATTTTTCTCGGGAATTTTCGAAAGTTTCAACTTCTTCTTTCCATCAGCTATTTTCCAAACTCATAACAAATTGCAACCTTAACCCAGCGCACAACTTTTTCCCCGCAGTATCATGCCCTAAAAGGCCGCTATTATTCTTCAATATAACTATGAAGCTGCTTTATTTACTCTAGCCTGAGTTTTGACGGACCACTGAAATATGCCATCAACTTCTTTCATAGTTTTATACATTGTTTCGCACTGTGTTGACTTGAATGTCAACTTAATATATTTTATCACAATGTAATACCATGTAATTATAAACGTAAAAATTATGCGAGCCTCGAGCAAGCTTATCCCACAGAAAAAGGTAATTTTCAAGCAACTCTCTCGTGTTTGAAACACAGACAATTTACTAACATATCCGCCCCTTACTAAAACCCAAACCAGACAGGTTGTCAATGAACACAACCATTATATGTTGAAATTCATCTCATTGATCCACCATCCTCTCATAATATACTAGCTACGACCTAATAAAATAATTGTATGATACAATTTGTACAGTATTGATAGATTACACAGCATGCAATTGGAGGAGACATGATACAATACAGACTACGTTTGAAACACGCCTTCACCAGAGTTGCATGTCATGGCACCCATTCAGTTCTGAGGATCATTTAATCGAGTGCGTTATGTCAAGCATTTAGAGAACCGTTACTTTTTCGACAATGACCTCTTTTCTCACTGTCTCCGAACTCTTGCTATTTGCAGGTCTGCTAACCATCAGCCTCATGGATGGTGGAAGGGAGTTCCGCCGCTGCTCACGCGGGCGCAGCTTTGCTATCATACCTTCCAGTCCATTCGATGAACTCACTTGTGAATTCCGCCTCATTTCACCACTCGAGTATGAGTATTTTCGCCTCGAACTTGTTATTTTAGGAATCTGAGAACTTTTTACTCTACGACACAGCGAAATACAGTCTCTCTTAAATTGTGCAGTAAAAATAGCGTATAGGAAAGGGTTAGCGCAACTGTTGAGAGGAAACACGAAAACTGTAAATATTTTTGCGTCTTTAAGGCTCACATACTCTCCACCAAACGCTGCGGTGAGAGAAAACACAGTAATGGGTGCCCAGCACGAAAAGTCTGTAAATATGAGAATTGCCATTCTTAGTGCAGTTCTTGAGTCATTTGTGTTCCAGGCGTTTGAGCCACGGATAGCGCTGTAAATTCTACAGTAACAAGTTAATATGACGATGAACGCTGACCCATTTAGTATGAGCACTGATGTAACGTATACCAAAGATTTCGTGTTCCCAGTCTCAAACGGCAGACAAACGCTGAATTTGGTATAGTCGCTGACCCCGAACAACGGCAGTGTTGCAACTGTGAGAGCAAAACACCAACCAACAAGCATCACAAGGTACGTTTTCTTTAAGCTCATCTTTTTAGTGATGTCCAACGCATGCGTGATAGCAATGTAGCGTTCAATAGTGATTACAGTCAACGTGAAAACTGATGTTTCGCTTGACAATACAGCGAGAAACCCCGCTGTCCTACACCCTGGGCTCAACTGCCACTCGACACCATAGCTCCGAAAGTTTCCGAGGGTTGACGCATCGACGACTGCTAAAAGCCCGAGATACACACCCATGCACAAATCTGCTACAGCTAGATTACAGATCAGAAATCTAGACACGTCGATTCGTGAGCTGCGTGTAATGATCACAAAGATGACTATGGCGTTGCCAAGCAATGCAAGCAAGAACACTATCCACACGCCGATACGGAGGAGCGAAGAGTCCATGAGATCATCACACGGGAAAAAAGGGTCAGCAGGCTCAGGGGTGCACGTGACTTGGTGGTCGTCGTCCTCGTCAATGGAAATATCATCTACACGGCCAACATTGCTAGTCTGACCCGAACCGACTGTTGTCGCAATTTCCGAGCTGCCGTCGAATTCCATTGCTGGGTCTATGTTTCCAGAACCGAAGCCTGACATTTCTTCATTGCTTGTGATGGAAGTTAAGTTATCCTCGGGACTATTTCGTAGAAAAGTGACTTCTTCACCCTCAGCCCAGGTCCAAGAATTCTTGAACTCGCTTGTTTTCAGCTTTTCAGTCCTGACTGGACTTTCTTTCTTTTTACGTTGTTTTCGGAAGTCACAGCAGTGATAAGGGTAGTGCGCTTCCACAGTTCGAATTTTATGGAGTTTTGCTGCAGGCA
>NC_142679.1:10316295-10363795 GCF_964200805.1 Pocillopora damicornis | reverse complement strand
GTACATGTATTACAGTCGTAGTATCTCCAAGCAATGAGTTTTTGCCATTCTTTTCTCTCGTCCACATTATTCCGAGTTTTCCACCATTATCATTACTCAATAGGGTGCACTAACCGATTTCTCGGTCGGAAAACAAATTCTCTTATTCCCCTTTGTCGCCAACAGTAAATCAGTGGATTACAGAGAGAGTTTAACTGAGCAGCCGTGCGCATCCACGGATCCCATATTGAGACTAAAGACACAAAAGCACTTACACGCAGAAAAATAAGAAACAAAATAACTGGTAGAAAGGAGAAAATTAGAGCTCCAACCACAATTGCAGTCGTCTTAAGTGCCTTATTCTCTTTAGTAAATCTTTCCATTTCTTCTATTGGTATTTGTTGAGTTTTAATCTTCTTTTGGTGGCGGCATGTTTCAGAATACAAAATCATGTAAGCCATAGAAATGAAAAGGAGACATGAAACAATGATGAATAAAGGTATATAACCTAGAAATGAACCCTGTTGTGTACTGGATATATAAATAAGTGCATATATGACAGGGAAGGTCCAAAACACAGTCACTGAAATCTTAATGTTCCTCACAGTAATAACGTAAAAGTAGTGCATTGTGAATTTGATTGCGACAAGTCTTTCAAACGTGGCAAATGTTAAAATGAGCAATGACGATACAATTACTCCTGTGACGAAAATGTTGTGGAAAACTGCAACCTCATGACTGGTAGTGTCGCCAAGTAATTGAAATATTTTCCACAGGATAAACGCTGGCTGGCCTATGAGACCAGTCAATGCGTCAGTCACCGCTAAACAGGCGAATAAGATGTTGCTGTTAGATCGGAGTCGTGGTCTGCTTTTCACGGCTAATACCACCAGCACATTGAGTAAAACTGTGAAGGGACAGGATATGCTGTTGATGATGATAGTAATGATGCAAGTAATATCCTCCAGTGAGACATTTGTTGTACTGCATTGCGTAAATTTTGTAAAATTAACCTTGGAGGAGTTGGCCATGTCTATTAAAATGCTTTGCGTGAATGAAATAAACCTTTTGGGTCAAGTCGTTGGATTTTAGCTATTACTCTAAGAATTCGATAGATTTCAACTGTTTTTTCGTCATAAAAATACTCAAGATAGAGTTTAAAGTGCATCAAAAGTTGCAAAGGTAATCAATCTTGTCGAGTGACTGGAATATAATAATTTTCAAATTAAGTCTGTGGCGTACTTGATCCACTTCTTCGTTGATGTGTAGCTTAAAACTGCACGTAAGTTTTCATAGTCCAGTTTGATCCAGTACCAAATTTGGTTTAAAAAATCAGTTTCGCACTTCCACTTTTCCGAGGTGATCGTTTGTTGTTAAACTCAAAAATTCACGAAGATGTCGTACATATTCCATGCATAGCAAAAGGGTTCAGAATGAGACATTTTTGAGTCTTACATTATTAAAACGTTTGCCGCTCCCATTTTAAGTGTCCACGATTTGCAAATGTCCGCTAATCTACCGCTAATAGCTATCTCAAGAGGTCTTTTTAATTGTACAAATGTCTCACATCAAATTTTCTCATGCAGTAAATCAGTTTCAGTGATGCAGTGCGGATGTTGTCAATTAAGCTCCTATTGTAATGTTAATACCTCAGTTGGCCTAAAATCTATGAGCACTTTCTGAAGTGCGCTCCGGGAAGTTTAGCTTTTTCCCCTTTTCGCTCCTATAAGATTATATGAGGTTACCAAATATGACTCATGTCTAGGTAAAATCGATAAACCGAATATTTGCTTAGTTTTATTTTGTCACGGGACAATTTAGGGATTTTTTTTTGGAGCATATTTATCACTTTTTGAGTATTTTAGCCGTCCTCAATTCATTAGAGTTTCTTTTAAGTAATGTTTGGCAAAGGAAAAGCCAACAGTAAGTGTTTTTCAACCACGAACTGGTACATATCACTTTGTACTCGGCGCCTTTGTTCACCTGCACATCGGTTCTTCTCTGATCTCCTGTAAATAGACATTGTTAAGTAAATATTCCTGGTCACAACTTTTTCCGGCAAATTACTTATCAGGAAAGTTGCCCACTGAACTTGCGTGCGTAAATTAGTTCTTTCATACGATAATCTTCCTCGTTGCCACTTGTTCAAATCTAACACCACCATCGCATAAATAAGCAGGAATTTTAATTGACTTCTCACTTTTACTTGCTGAGATATGTAGTTTTGATTTCGAAGCTGTGAGCCTAATCTCCATTTTCTTACTCAGTGCTTTCCCAAAAGATGAAATATTAAGAAGAATCGATAACCTCAGAGACGTTTTCTGCTTCTTTTGTGATGCTATCCAAATAGTGTAAATTTAGAGAACAATGGAGCCACGTGCTCAGTAGCACATAAGGAAGTACATTGTAAAGCTTTTTCGCCTACAATAATGACTGGGTAGCGATAACAAAGTTGAGTTCGCTACGGGTCATTTGTCGGCATGAACTTGAATAAACTTTGATTGGAATCAAACTGAGTTTGATCCTTGACGTCCGAAGTAAGTCCGCCGAAGGAGGTCCAGTATACTAAAAAATCGTGACGAGTTTCCGTTCCTGTGCCTACCGAGCTATTTCCCCCCTTTATTTTTGTGTTCCCCGTCCAGTCCAGTTGAAGAAAATTGTAATTCGTTGTTTGAGTTGCCATTCCATCCAAGCTCATTGCCGCCGACGACACACGTTACCGATTCCAGCGAAGTGATCGGACCGATTCCTTCCAAAGACTCACCACGACTCTCCACTGCATTTTCCAGTCAGAGCCAGGCAGATAAAACAAGTACAGAGGCCATAGATAACAGCATTGTTCCACTGTCTATTGTTCAGCCAAGTCCGTCCAAACCGTTGAGTGCTATTGCACCGAATGAGGACAGCGCGAGACGTTCGCTCGGACATTTAACGCTGATCGACCCCCTCATCGCCTCTGAAGTTGAAGAAATTAGAGATCCCGATAATCTAGGATCACCAGAAAGAAAAGAATAAAGTGCTCGTCTTTCACCTGTCCAAGTAATTAATTCGCCAGCAAATCCTCACGAACTGGTGCTAGATAGAATAAATTATACCAAACCAAAAGAAAGTAAAACAAAAGGATGACTTTCAGACATGGTTTGATGCTACAATGGTTTTAATGAATTTAACCGAGAAATTACAATCCATAGACCAAACGTTTCGACACTACTTTCTAGTGCCTTCATCAGGGGTGATCTAAATGCTGCCACAAGAGGTCCTTTTATACGCTCACGAATTAGCTGCCCTTTTTTCTGACGAGGTGTAAATAGCCGTCAGGAAGTAAGCCGCCATCATCAAGAATTAAAGGAGCGTGGACGGAGTTGATATGCCAGGCCTCCAAACAAAGACGCTGGTGGTAACGCCGATTAGTGGTGATAATTTTACACTTATCCCACCCAATTGTATGGCTGGTTGGTATGTGTGCTCTGATAAAGCTGAATTTTCTTTTTTGCAAAAGAACACCGCTTTTTGATGCTCTTTCAAACGTGTACCAAACTGGCGTTTGGTCTATCAGATATACTCATTATCACAGTCATTGCAAGGAATAGAATAAATAGCGTCAGTTCGTTGTTCTTTCGTAACAGGATCCTTAAGTTTGGCAAAAATATACCCCAAGGTCTGAAAAGGTTTTTGACAAACTTGAACGTTGTGGTTATTTAAAATTCTCTTGATGGGTTCCGTAGCACCCTGAATGTAAGGAATAAAAACAAAACCAGTCCCTAGTTCCTTCTCATAAGGAGTGTTACTGGTTTCTGGCAGTTGTGGAAAAATGTTTCGGTATAGCCATTTACCTTTAGGACGTTCAATACCACATATATTTCCACCTGGTTGCCCTATGAATTTAAATATATCGTGGAAAAATTTATTTGGATTACGCGACATGCTTCTCCTCAGGGGGAAATATTCAACTTTCAATTACCCCTAAAAACAATTATAAAGATTTTAACATAGCTGCTTTTGACACCCATTAGTTCGATCAGGTAATGTTTGTATTTTGTCTCCACTACACAACAAATAACACAATAGTGTACACCAAATAAGTTTATTTAGGGAAGCCTGCCGAGAACCAACCCGAGGCATATATAGCCCGGGGCATGCATACATACGTATATTCGCAACTGATAAACCATATACAATCCTGATATACAGTCAATTCCTTACACATTAAAAAAAGGTATACATTACTAACATGCAAACTTCACCAAGTTTGATTAACAGAGATGGGTAACCGCTTAAAAGGACATAACTACGGTTATACAGAGGCCAGAAAAACCTGCCAGAAAAACCCCTTTGGGGAAAAAACATGACAGGAAATCTGGGTGGAAACCATGGCCCAAACTCAGAGCAGTTGGCAGCCCATCCTACGAGGCTTCACAGCTAAAGAAAATATGTTTTCAAACTAAACTAAATTTGTCATCAGCCAGAGGCAACGGTTGGTTCTGAGGCTTAGATGGACACCACGTGCTATACTTTCCCTTATATACCACTGCATCATTACCCATGATGCTCGGGCCTAAGGCCCAGGCCTTGTCGTATCTCGTGCCAACAAAACATTTATTTTTGCCTTATTCGCAGACTCATTCGTCAGAAATACCATTTTTTCTCCTTAACCCTAGATGTTCCAGATAATATTCTGGATCAACTGAAGCTGTTGAAAGATGGACTTGATGCTATAAATAAATGGAAAGAGGAGGTAAATTTACCTGTAGTTTGACCAAGAGCTGGGTAAGTTATTTAACACTAAAAATCCAATACATTAGGAAGCTTTTACTTGAAGGGAAGATCAGATTTCCCTCGAAGATCATTTTCTTAAACTTTGTGACTGTTGCAGCAGTTGTTGTTGTTTTCCTTGTGTGTGTGTGTGTGTGTGTTATTATTGTACTCTGTTTTCCATTCTAAGTGTTAACATGATCAAAATAAAGGAGAACTTTAACATTGTGGCCTAAATGAATGAATGTAAGGAATAACACCCTGAATGTAAGGAATAACAGCAAAACCAGTCGCTGGTTCCCTCTCATCAGGAGTGCTGGTTTTCGGAAGTTACGAAGAAAAGTTTTTGTATAGCCATTCGCCTTTAGGACATTAAAAACATGTTTCTTCTCCTCAGCCTTCGAATCGAGTGAAGATGGTAGACAGTCAGCCCTCATAATTAAAGTTTTGGCCATAGAATTTTTACGGCAAATAGAGTAGTGAGAATCGAAAGCGAGGTATTTGTCGGTGTGGGAAGGATTACAATAGACACTTGTCTCTAAACTCCCCTGTTCCCCTATGTACACATTTAAATCAAGAAAGGGCAAATGTCTATCCTTTTCACGCTCAAGGGTGAATTGAGTGAATTCAAGTGCGATAGGAGGCGTTCCGCTTCATTTCCGGATACCGCAGAAATAATATCATCAACATATCGTCTCCAGAAAAAGAGTTTAACCGGTGTTCCACATCTTCCATTATCATATTGGCAATGACAGCAGAGACGGGCGAGCCCATTGCTGTACCAAAAACCTGTTGATAGTAGGTGCCGTTGTATGCAAATTGCGTGGTTCTGAGGCAAAAAGATAGAAGATGAATTATATCCTCCACAGGCAAAGAAGTTATTTTTCCTTGGAAGGCATGTCCTCTGAGTCTCTCTTCCGCAACTTCAACGACAAGATCAACTGGGATTTTAGTGAAGAGCGAGACACCGTCGAAAGATATTAATTTTTCACAAGCGTTAAGAGTTTTATCTCTTATGAAATCCGCAAATTCGCAGGAATTTTGACAGTGTAATCAGTATTCCCATCAACAGGCGACAAAATTCTCGCAAGATAACCCGAAATGGCATAAGTCGGAGAATTCACGAAAAAGACAATAGGTCTCAAAGGAATTCCCGGTTTACGAATTTTAGTTAAGCCATAAAAACGTGGACATAAGCCGTCAAATCAAGCAACATTTTGTGTAACTTTCTTCGAGTCTTACCAGTAGGATCAGAGTAAGTACTTTTGTCATTAGGCAGAGACAAAGCTTTGTCGTGATATTGCTGTTTGTCCATAACCACGACACAATTACCCTTGTCAGCAGATAATACGAGCCTGTCCGTATCCTTTTCTTCGAGTCGAGTTCCAGCAGTGATACTGACGAGGAAATTTCCAAGTATTTCGAAGCAGAGAGAAAGACGTTTTTCGTCTTGTCACGAGCTCTGAGTCCCCACGAGGAATGGAACCTCAGACCTTCGGATTTCGTGCTCCGATGCTCTACCACTGAGCCACAGAGACACTCAGGTGAGCGAGGTCTATTACGAAGTTCATAGGACACGTGTCCTGCATACTACTAGGATCAGCAATATCGAAAGCGTCATATTTGTAAATAGAATAAGAAAGATGGTAAGTTTAGAGCTTTGAACATCTTTCTGTATTTCTTTATCGAGCTCAAAACTTACCATCTCTCTTATTCTATTTCGAACCAGTTAACAAAGAAGAAGATGATAGAGGGTGCGACTCAAGACATAAAGCCGCTTACAATAAAAGAGACCAAGCAAAAAGAAAAGGTCCACATAGACAATCTGAAAACATGAAAGTGGAATTATTAAGAGAAGTGCTGAAACAGATAAATAAGCTACATGCCAGGTTCGAACTACAAAACCAGACTCAACTGAAAACAGCCAGCGCCGATACCAGAATCATCGTCCACAAATAGACCGCCTTCGCTCCACGGCTATGACTTTAAAGATATTAACCGATGGTTGGACAAAATAGACAATTATTTAAAACTTTGCCGAATTCCGTCAGCCAGGCCGACAACTTTGGCAGAGTTAGTAACAAACCTAGCCGGCCCTGCAGAAGACTTATGTTACTCCATCCCTTCTAACAAGAAAGAAACATATGCAAACTTACGAGATTCCTTAGGGGAGCGCTTTGCGAATGACAACCAGAGCTGGGTAATTTGGCAGGTTGTTTCCAGACGTCAGCAACGTGCTATGAAAACCTTGGACACTTATTTGACTGACTTGACTAAACCCGTCTGTAATAGATGTGAACGCCGTGGCCCTATACAGTATTACTGAACCTATAATCAATCTAATGAAGGTTTCCCCAAAGAGAAACAGGTCTTTAGTAGTATATGTCGGACGTTCAGCTTGTAGCTAATCAGAGAGCAGTATTTTGTACCACGTGACACATTTTGACCAATCACAATGCGTAAATGAGCCACATCCCAAAACCTGAAAAAACAACGCCTAATTATCCACCTGACCATGAGCGGGGGTGACGTCACTGGAAATGACGCGAGCAGAAGTTACGTCACCGGATGTGAGGACGCTGACAACAAAGGAGCCACAACACACAAGAATGCAACCGCACAAAACAACTTTGAATTTTAAGAAAAAAGGAATTGCATGTCATGATAACTGAATACAACTTCTACTGCTTCTTCTTATTCAAGGACTTCACTGTTTGAGATGTATAAAGCAATTTTGAAGTCTTTCAACCAGCGCCTATAGCATTGTTTGAAAGTGTTTTCGACTTCCATTCCTCTTTTTACGCGTTCGCCCAGATAGTCTTCATTAAATGGGAAGTCGTCTTTGTTCAAATCGTTGTAATAGTGGCAATAGACTTGAAAGTGGAAAGACGAAGGATTTAATTTTGGATTAGCAAGAGGAATTTTTTTAATGAAGTACTCACACAAACGTTCTTCCGTGGGATGGATAGGATTGAATCGTAATGCTGGATCATCCAATACTTCTGTCGCGAATAAAAGACAAACACACGAATACAAATGAACGTATTTTTCATTTTTACAATGGAAAAAGGGAAAATTACATGCTCTGCAAATTGGCTAAAGCAAAACTAGCTCTGTGAATGGCTTCTCGTTTGGTAGAAGCTAAATAAACAGAAATGAAACGTTGCTGGTCCTAGTCAAACATTCTTGATTTAAATGTTCGGTCCTCCTTTCTAGAAAAATAGAAATACATGGGAAGCATGTCCCACGTGGCTCTAATGAATTCTTCATCTTGGGCAAATGGAATGTTTTCGTCCCAGTTCCAGTTCCATAAATAGTTTCGTCTTTCGACTTGCTGTCCTCTGAACTGTTCGAAAATGTTTCTTATAGGTGGTGGGTTTCTTTGAGGTCTGTCGGCCGCTTTTTGTCGCAAGGCAAGTAATGGTTCTACACGACAGTATGGCCGTGACGGTTCAATTTTTTTTTTCTTGTTGTGATTCTAACCAATCCAAGACGCATGTTTCTTTGTGAATCGGTTGTTGACAGCGCGGAGTTTTTGATAGATTGTCATCGTCAACACAAATGAGATGTCCTTTTACGCCACGTATCGCGACTCCTCTCCACTCTATGACTATTTTCTTTCCATTCTTCTACAGACTCGTTGGCTTCCGTCAACTAACACGTCAAAATGTTCAAGTTGTCCTTACGACTAATTATCGTTGAAAACAGTTGCAGTAAGCTTCATGGAGTGATACCAGCAATGCATCTTCCAGTGGCCGTTTTTCTTTGATCATTCAATCAAGATTTCCAATTGTCTTTGCAATTCTCCTTGATTCATTCTTCAGAGTCAATCTCGGGTTCCCGTACCTTTTTAATAAGTAGTGGTGGCTGTTTGAGCTGCTGCTTGAATGTGAGCCAAACATTATCTGTTACCTCGACTTCTACCTCTATTTCTACTAACCTCTGCCTCTGCCTCTACCCCTTTAATTCCAATGTAGTTTTAGGAGTTGCAGGTGTTGGAGGTGCAGTAGCAGGTGAGTTTCACGGAGTTGAGGATCGCAGTGGTGAAAATTCATCCAAAAAATCAAAATTTACATTATCCATCCACTCATCTCCCACTTGTTTAGAAGCTGAGGTTCCTTCACCCGTAGGGGGAAGTAGTAAAGTTTCATCCCACTCCAGCCGGAAAAGAGATATCACTCTTACCGAGTGATTGTTCTATTCAAGCCAGATTGTTGGGTGCCATTTCCTCCAAGACAGTAAAACTTGACTGGTGCTGGGAGAATCCACACCCACAGCGGGCGACGTTGGCGTGCTTCTAGACATGGTTATGAAGGTAAAATGAAACATCTCATACATCCTTCTTCCTTTAATAAGCAGCTCACGCTGCGATATTCATTGTGACTTGCGGGATGCAAATCCAATCTCAAGTATCTAAAAGGCCTCTCAGTCTCTCTTCGATAGACATCCTTGCTATTCTTGCGGATACGCTTGCAATAAGATATTGCGCATACCCAATTGATCGCGTGGATTCTTAAAGGCTACAATGTAATGAACATTACTAGAAATACTCTCAGCAAATTCTCTGGGTGAAAACATGTTTTGTCATCGGTAAAGTACTGTGATGTTCTATGACGTGAATGTTTGGAGAAGAGATCCAAGACTTCTTTATCATTTTCCCCTTCAGAAATTATATTGTCTAAAATCAAGACGCCTCCTTGGGCTGGAAACCATTTTTGTTGTTGTTTCAATTCCGGCACTCCTTCATGAAGTTGTATCCCTTTTTGTTTCATGCCTTAGAATTTGTCTTTCTATGCTCCATAACAATACACTTAAACAGAAGGAGGATGCGCAAACAATTCTTTGGTATGTCTAACTAACCAGGATTAATAACAGCAATATGCTAAGGAACATAAAGCTCTACTTATAGAACCTATCTTGGCAAAAATAAAAGAAGCACCCTACAAACCATCATCACCTCAAATACAAATACACAGTTTCCTATTACTTTAGCATATGCTTGCACTGTTCACAAAGTTCAAGGACTCACATTGAATAAAATTGTTATCAGCTTCAATCTTCACAAACAGAGAACTCTCAATTATGGTCAGATTTATGTTGCAATTAGGCATTTTAAAACACTCCAAGGTCTTCTCATACCTGGAGAAACTAATCATAAATATGCTAGAGCAAACACAAAGGTACATGCTGAGTATGAAAGACATAGATACTACTCATGATCAAACAATCACCATGTCCAATCAAATCAGGATCCAAAATGATGACTCAACACAATTAACCAGAACTCTTCTTTACATCAGATCTCTTAAAAAACACAGTATTGATATAAAGATTGACTCAAAGATGTTCAACAGTAATTTAATAGCACTAAAAGAGACGTAGCTTCTACCTTCCACCAATGATAATGAAATTAGAACCTACAAACATTTTCACTACACAGGCAATATCATATTTCCGACAGATTCTCTAGTCTAGCACTGTGTACCAAAAACCACATTGAAATCAAAGATTATCTATACCATCCAGCCATCAACGCAGTACAATTTGTTCTGATTAACCATGCCACTGAACTAACCCAAAGGATTATTCTTGTTTATAGAAAACACAGTTCAAATATCTCACAATATGAAAATGGCATCAGAGATATTTTAAATGATTATGGTATCATTATCATTCTTGGCGACATCACCATTGACTACTTGAATCATGATGACATAAAACCCCTAAAAACCTTAATGCTTTCATTAAACTATACACAACTTGTAAAAAGTCCTACATTTGTTCTGCTGGAACTCTTCTAGACCATGTTGTCTACTATTCTGATCATGATGTTGTTCAAGTTGTGATAAATTCCACATAATTTCAATATGGATGACTGATAAGCTTAGTTCACTTTTTACTGGGACTTGTAAATAATCCAAATTACCAGAGTTGCTATTTATGAGACACTTAAGAATTTTACATTTAATCAATTGTAAGCTTAAATATCTGTAGATTTTTATATCTCAAATGCTTTTAGACTAGTATGTAGGTTAAAATCTTATATATTTTAAGCTTAAGCTATTATTTATAAATACATGTACCGTAACACTTAAGTTTACTATTATCACTATCCATTTTACTTCACTTTCGTATCAATGAAAATACTGCAAAATTTGGAAACTGTTTCAGTGCATCCTTGCGATATGTGTACAATGTCCATAATAATACTCATCCCCTTACCTTCTTCTCATTCTGAGAAATCTCAACTAGACTGCGAGTGCTTCATCTTTCATCTTATTATTAGAAACGAATTGGAAAACAACACAAGTTGACCATAAAGTATAAAAGGATCGAAACAAATATATTTTGATTGGCTGGTAATTGACCAATCACAAACACGTTACCCGATAGACACGCTGCACTCTTTGACGATCTTCAACACATGTTTAAGGACATCTATTCTGTGAGGAGTTGATAACGTCCAAAGAACTGTTTTCAAAATGAATTCCAAGACGAACCGCACTCAAAAAAAGGCATCTACCTCAGAAAAAGAAAGAGCAAAGGATACACCGAAAGCATCGAAAAATTTGCAAGAAGAAGCCAAGTTTCTGGAAGCTAGATATGACAAACCACTTACCACTCCGCCTAAAAAGATCTCCAACAAAACATCCATATGCTGTAAGAGATTCTTCAACCTTCATCGCATATGTTGAATCAGTTTTGAAGCTAAAAGAGAAATAAAACAGACACGAAAGATTACTTAAATGTTACACTACAAGTGGATGGACAAAAAAAACCAACGTGCAGTCTGCTTTTCGCCGTCAAAGAGAGCCCTTCTACTTGAATGCCAAACAAACAAAACAATGATCAAGATCTCGAAATTCAACCGCGCAAAGACGATGACGCTTCATCAACAAGATGACTTCCATCACCAATACCCTTGGTCAGGGGTACGCATTCCGGTGCCACAAAAGAAGCCAGCAGACATCATGAAAGAGATGGACTTTGTCAACATGTGTGCCAAATTCCTCCAAATAGGCGAAGTTGAGATAACTAACATTAAGAAAATGAGGATTGCCAAAAGGTTGGTAACAGATGGCATGGTACATATCAATCTTACACTATAGCAAAACCAAACTGACATGCGTAAGAAAGTTCAAGCCCATAACTTTCCTCATTTGAGAGTAAAAATCGAAGAAAGCGTGAAATTTCTCAGCAACACAAAGGAAACGAAAGTTATAATAAATGATGATCTTACTCTGAACGCTTTTCAAGTTAAAGATGCAGAACATCTGCCGATAACCATCTACAACACTGTTAAAGTACCAGAAATTGATTCCATTTTTAAAGTGTGAATAGATCAAGAATTGCTGTAACTGTGGAAAGAAGATAGTTCAATTGAACTCTGGTTTTCTTCTAAAGTGTGACTTTTGACATCACCATGTAAGGTCTGAATCATGCCAAATCGTGTTGATGATGAACATCATTGTTAACACGCCCGGTGACACTGACAAGAAACAAGTCTTCACTATCTTCCAAAACGCATTAGAAAAGGCTTTTGGGAAAAGAGTGACCGACGGAGACCTTGTTTACTAGGAGCTGATGGAAATGACAGACATCACTCTGGTGTACCATGTTAAGAAAAAGACTGTTACAAATATATGTTAGACACAAAAGTGATTATGATCTCAAAGTTTGTTTTTTCAATGAACACTCGTTCAAACAAATGTTCATGTTTCTTGGAAATAAGTGTCGCATAATGGTTTGTGAGTACAGTGTAAGGTAAGAAACCTATGATACCATGATGCATTGCAAATGTGATACGTCATAGTGTTGATTTAAGTTCATTTTATCCTAACATGTTTTAAGTGCCGCTCTCGCTAATAGCAGTCCTCTCGACTTCCCGTCGGAGAAAAGTTTTCTTTTACTTTTTGCCCATGAAAAGGGTTTAGGACATGTTTCAAAAATAGTTTAGTTGTTCTCCAATTCTCTTTTTTTTTGCGTCGCCACGAGCCAAAAATGATTTTTGGCCAAAACACCCCTCTGGACAGCGATCGAAAGTGTACATTTCAAAGATTTTTTCCAGCGCGCAGCGACTGCAACAATTTAGCTAACGGAGTTCTATCTTGCTACAAGTTACAAGATGTATTCAGTTAGTTCAAAGACAAAATATGGAAACTTCAGCTGAAATATTTTTCATACCAGCGTGACCAGAGGAGACCCTTCTCTTCGATCTTAATTTGCATATCAAAAAGTTACTATTTTGTGCGAAAGAATTCTCAAAATTCAGGCGTTAAGCGGGCTGAAAAAGTGTATCAGTGCATAGTTTATACACCAATACCCACTTCAAACCCTTGGGTATATCTCTAGCTTCCATCCACCAACATCTTAAAAACAACGCAAATCTATGTGTTCGCTCAATTGTGCTCATGTCAAAGATCATTTGCATGATTCTTAAAATTGACCAAGACCTCCTTCTGACCGTTCAAACTTCGTTCGTTTATCTTCTACATTGAGAATTTTAGGTTTTCATAGCAACTGAATGGAGAGTAGATGCCGAGTTGTCATAAAAGGTTGCGTAAACGTGATCGGTCCTAACGCTTGCGCGACTTACAAAGTAAACAAAGGTGATCGGATGGCGCCTTCTCGATAATTTACGTTGAAATAGCAAGCCATGAACTACGCGCAGTGTGGAGAAGATCAAAATTAAGAATAAAATTTGGCACTCTGGTCATAACAGACATATCACGTTCCTTAAAAGGACACAAAAACAAGTTAAAATAGGTTACAGTGTTTCTATTTATAAAACAACATGCATACACTCTGAAATAATTCTTGCAGTTTCTCCCGAGATTTAGTTCACGGAACCCAATGAACTAACCTTCCTTTCCGCAAATTCTTTCCCGTTGTATGCCGGGACATGTAAAGACGATTATGGGATAGCCAGAGTAAGAGTACGTGAGTCGAGGAGTTTAGGATGAGGATGTCTTCTTCGATTGTTGTAATCCGGTTCAATCCGTAGCTTGAATGCGTATATTTAAACAGTACAATTGGCGACGAGGATAGACAAGGAAGGTTCCGACATATACAGAGAAAATATGGCCATGAACGTCGAATTTGCGAACATAAACCCTTTCGATTGCACAGGCAATCCAACTAGCGTGGGACCTCGTTGGAGACGATGGAAACGTTCTTTTGAGTTTTTTCTCGAGGCCAAGGGTATAACAAAAGAGGCACAAAAAACAAGCCTTACTATTGCATTGCGATGGACAGGATGTACAGGACATTTTTGTTACGCTGAGTGTCTTGGACCAGCCCCAAACGGAGAAACGCAATATGCGAAAGCTATGAGATTACTAGACGCACATTTTTTGCCACAAGTTAACATTCCATTTGAACAACATCAGTTTGGTCAAGCAAAACAGGAAGAGTCCGAGACAACAGACCAGTTAGTGACTAGATTGTTCCAGCTTAGTGAGAATTGAAGAACAAGCGACGAAGAAAAAGTCCGCGATCAGTTAATTGATAAATGTCGATCACATGATCTTCGCAAGAAACTACTCGCTATCAGTGGTAAACTCAGACTTCAGAAGGCTAGAGATATTGCTAGATCCATGGAAGCTGCTGAAAGTCAGGCACGGTCGATGGAAAGTGATTCACGGAGCGGAAATGTGAATTCCTCAGAGCGGGGACATTTTGATTTGCCTAAACGTGGAGGAGGACTCATACTCAGACTCTGCATAGACATGAGAAAAAAAAAATGAGGCTATCGTAAGGGAACGCATCCCATACCAACGGATGATGACATACTCTACCAACTGAATGGAAGCAAGGTGTTTAGAAAATTGGACCTCACATGGGGATTTCACCAGATTGAGTTGGAACAACAGTCTAGAGTTATTACTACATTCATTACACACAAGGGGTTGTACAGGTATAAACGCTTAATGCTTGGAATCAGCTCTGCCCCAGAGCTTTATCAGCACACCGTTGAACAAGTGCTGGCCAGGTGTGAGGGTGCCTACAACATCCACGATGACATAATTATCTATGTTCGTTCAGTTGAAGAACCTGACAACAGGTTGCAGAAGACCATTGAGTGTATTCGTGACAAAGGACCGACCCTCAATCCGGAAAAGTGCGTATTTAGGATGCCACAACTCCCTTTCATGGGATATCTGCTATCAACTTTAACATTGTGGCTATTCAAAATACTCTTGACGGCTTCCAAAACACCCTGAATGATAGAAATAACAGTAAAAACAGTCGCTGGTTCCTTGTAATCAGTGAATTTATAAAAGAACCTGATGTTGCAGCAATTAGATCATCTTGATGAAGGCACTAGACAGGAGTGTTGAAATGTCGAATCTATGAATTGTAACCTCTTAGTTACATTCACTGAATCTTCAAACCAGAGTAGCATCAAACCATGTCGGGTTGTCCACCTGGTTGTTTTGTGAACTTTAATATATCTTCTAGCAAATACTTAATATCTATGTCCGTATCCCTTTCAAGACAGCCAAAACAACCTTTCAACCTCTTACATATGCCCTTCATCCGCAAGATAATAACTATGTTAATTGCCTGCAGGGAGATCCGTATTGAGAAAAACTGTGCCCAAGGTCTTGAGTACTGCCCGAGGCCGTGGTATATGGTAGTTGAAATAAAGGTAATGCAAATAAAAGAGAGAAGCTTCACCTAAACATTTTCATGTGTGTAATGATAGAGGTGATTAAGAGGCTTCTAACAAACTTTTACAAGTATCTGTCACAATCTGACACCTATCAATTAGAGAGCGTGTAAGAAAAGAAACGTGAGTACCCTTTTGAAAAAACAACAGAACTAGTTTGACAAGGACTGTCACAACAATCTTTTCTTCAAAAACAGTCAATGATCTTACGGAAACTATTATTCACTCTCATCGACAATTAATTCATGTACAAAGATTTACCTCTGTTCAGTTAGTAAATGGCAAGAAAATTATTGTAAATTAAATCCAATTTTTGATTTTGAACTTGTGAGAGTTTGCTCATTTGTTTACTGCAATGGCGTGGGTAAATCTGGTCTTTCCTCTACAAAAATAAATTCGAATGAGACACTTCAACTAGACACAAGGGGACTTAATGTGGCCTTTTCCCCATTGAATTCCTTCAGTTTCTGTTGTGCAATTTACCATCCAAATTTCTAAATTGAACGGACTTGGAAAGACTCACCAAAAGCATCTTTGTAGTAGAACTGAAAACTTTGCTTTTCCTTTCACTACGAATTGTTTGAGAGAATTCAGGTGTTAAATGAACAAAAGCTCTATCAATTAATTCAATCGTAACCAAATGTCTCATGTTTAAACTTTCCAGGTACTTTTTGGGAAGGATAAAAATTAATTACAGACGGGTTTTAGGCAACTTGTCAACCAATTTCGTGATACTTTTGCTTATACAAATTCAATTTGAAACTAATGTTTTTCGGTCAACCAAAGTTATTTGAAAGAAAGAGAGGAAGGACAGGATTAATCAGTTATTTATTAGCTTGAGGAAGTGACCGACGTTTTGGCTTAAACATACTGCCCAGCTAGAAAAATGAATTATATTTATGAAAAATGGCAATGAAGGTGGGGATGTACTTGGCGACTTACAAAAGTATTACCGTTGACCGTGGGCAGAGATAGGAAAATACATACTGTGCTAAGAACCAATAAGATTGCAAGATTTGTTACCATGCTGCCTGAGGAAAAATAGAGGATGATATAAACTTGTTTTTCCACTGATAGAGGCATTTGCATCCTAGTAGCTTGTCTTTAGAGTTCCAAATAGGAACAGGCACAACAAAAAGCTAGGCACTATAATAGGGACAGGTAAGGCTTAGTAGGAAGAGGCACAGCCTATAAGGGTCAGGCACAGCATAATAAGAACTGGCACAGCGTATTAGGAACAGGCACAGCGAATTAGGAACAGGCACAGCGTAATACGAACAGGCACAGCATATTAGGAACAGGCACAGCTTATAAGAAACAGGTACAGCATAAAAGGAACAGGTGCGGCTCATTAGGAACAGGCACAGGGTAATAGCAACAGGCGCACCTAATTAGGAATAGGCATAGCGTATTAGGAACAGACTCAGCATATTAGGAACATACAGTGCGTATTAGGAACAGGTACAACAGAAGAACCGGAGAGGGTCTTGGGTACTAATTAAGATGTCTCAGTACTACTCGCAATCAGTACATGTTCCCAACATTATTGAAGGGGCAGGTAATTTACACTTTTCCACTACGTGCTCTGTGCTGTAGAAGGATCCACAAAAGATTTGTTTTCTCAATATGAGTTTGTCTGAGTGGGGTCTAAATAATCTGAAAAATAACTTACAGGATCTCGTTAATGATATAGACGAATATTCATCAAACTCAGACAGGTTACAATCTGATCGTGGTCCAAATCCTGGAAGCTCATTTGCTAGTTGGGCAGCTGATAACTTCAGGTAAGCTTACTTAAATTTAGAAATATGTAGTTTCTCCATGAAACTTTTATTGACCGACAATGGGCATGGCATTTGACATTTGCAACATGCCTTGAACTAGTGTGGATCCATATGGACGGCGACATAATTAGGCGTATTTACGCTGGCACCTAATGACATTAGTCTAAGAAATGGACAGTTAGTTTATATTGCTTATGTTGAGTAGTAGATATTTGTTACAGTGAATTATCGTTGTTCATAGAAACTCTAAGCTCGAACAGTCGGTGAGTTTTCATTGTATTTGTGTATATTGTAATTTTGTTTGTTCTAAGCGTATTTGCTGTTTGCAGAAAACCTCCCTTACTGGTTTAGTTGAGTTTTCGATTTCAAGCATTGTGTGTTTCTGCAAAATAAACAACAAAACTACTTTCAAAAAATACATTCCCATTTACTTAAATGACTTTATGTTTTATGTTCTTGATTATACGGTACTTAACAGTACTTAGGGTGCTGCTCTGAATCTTTTTTTAATAATGAATGTTGGCTTGTTTCTGTTGCTGCTTTACAGAAGTGCATTTCCCGACTTGACAAGGCCAGTAAGAGGAGGACTAAACCCCAGTAGAGGAGACAGCTATACCCGAACATTTTTTGTTAAACACCTTTACAGCCATCTTTTGTTGTCTCAGTGATAATGGATCAGTCACACCTAATGCTAAGATTCTCTTTTATTGTTTTTTTCCTCTGGACATCCATCAAGCTAAGACATTGATGTAGAGAAATTAAAGGAAATTTTCCAAATTGGTTGAACAATCAAATTACTGAAGCTATGGAGGGTTGCAAAACAATTGATGGGTGCATTTCATCAATTCTGGATACTAAAGGTGAATTTGTTGTGTCTGTACTTTATTTATATAGAAATCTTCTTAAAAGCAAGAAGCTGGACACCTGTGACACAGATATATAGTCTCCAAAAAAAATATTGTGAAACGTTAAGGAAAAGTCAGTGAAGTTGTCAGTGAAGTTGTCAGTGAAGTTGTCAGTGAAGTTGTCAACAGAAATTGTGAAAGAAAATCCAGGAAAAGTTGAAATTCTTACATCACAACTCATCCACTTTGCACCTAACTGGTCAGGGAAATGTCATTGGAACATTGAAGACTGATTTATGTGACAACTTTGATGTAGTGTTGACAATTTTGCTTCTCATTACTTACTTATAAACAGTGCTAGTTTTGTCAGTCAGTCAAAAGTGACACAATTATTCCTAATCTTAGATCTGACAAAACACAAGCCCAAAGATGATATATGTGCTTTTGCAGCTTGGAATGGTATGGGTTTCAAAAGTAGTTACATATCACTTCTCAGATTTTTATTTGCAAGGGTGTTCAACCACTTCCTTGCACAGAAATTGATAGGATGACAGGATCTCCATTTATTTTCATATCCTGAGCAATAAATCGTTGAAGATGAAGATTGAAGATAAATTTTTTAAGAGCATGTAAACTTAATTAGGCAATATATTCTTTTTGTGTTATGTTTTAATGACAATAACATTGCCTTAAAAACATGAATCCTATAATAAATTTGAATGGCCTAATAAAACATTTTCTTTGTACTGTAGGGCTTCTGCTGAGAGGGTTTTGCAGAATTTTAAACATATTGTGGTGAAACAAGATCAGCCTACCTACCCAATCACTAGTAATCGTTCCAAAGGGAAATTTGTAGAATATAAAAAAAAAATTGCAGGCTCAAAATTGCCAAAGTCCCCTGGGGTGTATTCTGTATCAGACGGTGGAGATGATGTGATTGGGGAGGATGCAGCAGATGTTGGGGTACGCAGCGAGAGTTTTTCGTCATTGTTATGCAAACATCATTACCACAAGTAGCAATGGTCTTCAGTTATTTGAAGGCACTGATGAGCACAAATTGCCTTTCCGTTCCCAACAGTTGGTGCTAAGAGGGTTGTTTTCAATGTTGGGGCAGACAATGGCTCATGTGATTACACACACTCATTTTGTTATAATGGGGTTGGCAAGGCCAGTTGCCATTTATTTGGCGACTGGTTGCCCAGAAACTGCATGTGCAATAGTGATAATGGATAACATTCCTTATCTTGAAATCAGAGATGTTGGAGCACCTGATGTAATTTGATGAGAAGGAAGAAGAATTTGATCAAGATAATATCAGTAAACTGATGGGTCAGTGTGGAGTATCAGCAGCTCTGGTGACTAAAAATAATGCAACCAAGGTGAAACATTTTATCATTTTATCATTAAGTAACTTTTGCATATATTTAAATTATACATATATTTTAATTTGCTATTTTACATGTTGTAATATATCTAAAAGTTTTATTATTTAACTTTGTAGTTATTTTAATTTATGCACGACCCTACAAGCTACTAGCTTTAACTACTATTGTGTTAAAATAAAGGTTTATCGTATCGTATCGTATCGCATATGAGTGCATGATATATCAAGTTGTTCACAAATGCTTAGCTCAACTGACACAGCCAAGAGAAAGTCTTGATACTTGCCCAAAGGTCAGTAGTGAAATTTGCAAGACAATTGATGCAGCTGCCGTGAGGTTTGTTGTAATAATAGCAAGCAGCGGTTGTTACCTTCTTTCTGGACTACTTGTAGGAGACGTGTAAGTGAATCTGGCATGTGAATAAAAGACATCTCTCCTTATAATAGAACAAATCCGTTTTAAAGAAAAATGCTCTGCAATAAAAAAGAGTGGGTCTAAAACCAAGACATGTCAAATAAAGAAATACTTTTTAACATTTGACACTGATGTTACCATTATTTGCCCAGAAGTCTATCAAAGATTGCACAGGGGTGCAACTGGCTTACCAAGCTGCTGTTTTAGTTGTTTGCTTGTTTGTTTTTTATGTAAACAGGGATCCTGATCAAAGATGGCCTACTGTACCTTGGAGGTCTTTCTGACCTTATGTCACTTGTCCTATGAAGATTTCAAGAGGGCTTTTGACACAGTCATAAAAGTTCAAGGACAGGGCTATGGACATGCTTGATATATTTTTTATTGTCAGGAAAAGAAATTTTTCATGTTTACATTCTTAATCTGATCACCTAGCTGTACATGTTTCTGCCTTGATGATAATCAGTGTTATGTTATTAAGTCTAGCCTCAAGGAAGTAACAGTATTGAATAATCAATATGTAATACATGGACAGCAACTGATGTGTTACTTTTTACTAGAAGTCTATCTTCATTTTTAAACAATAGACATGAAGAAAACTGGTTATTGATTAGATTTCCTCATTCCTTGGTCTCTCCCTGAATTTAAGTCAATTCTACTACTCTTTCTAATTACTTTATGCTAATCTGTTTGCAGCAAAGGAGACACATAGAGCCATTGGACATGGAACAGAATATCTCCTTCTACGAATGATGTTAGGCAAGATTGACCTTTCAATGACGCCTTCTGGGTCCACTCTTCTCATTAACTCCCTCCCACACCTTTCCTGAACTCTATATCCCCTTGCTCAAAGATAACCAATTATGCGCTTGTAGCCACTTTTTGGGAACTGTTAAAGTATACCTAACACAATAGTGTCTAAATCACCTTTGCTTAAGTTTGCATATTGAGAAGAAATTGATATCCCATTTGAACGGAGTCATCTTCTCACAGTTGATTCACTCACTTTTAACATGCATGCCATGGTACTTACATTACATTTATTTTCAACAGACATTTTGAGGACCTCTCTTGGATCGTTTAAGGCTGGATATCCTGGAGAACCAGAAAATACATTCTCTATATGGAATGCACTTGACTGGCTAATCTGCTGGATTTCCCTTAAGGCCTCCTCCACCATAATGAAAATCTCTTCTGCTTGATCAACAAATGTCACTGGGATATTGTAATTAAGAGATGAAATGTTGAGGATACTGATGGCCCCTTCACATTTATATTGTACATAGTCGGCACATTTGTACTTAAATTTCCACTTTGTATAAATCGTAGGACTTCTTGAAGCATTCTTTTTGTATGAGTGAGCACCATATCTTTTCCATCCAACTCAGAATATTAAGCCAGATCATTAATCTTCATTTGTTTCACTTGCTTCTAAAGTATTCATTTAATATTCTCGGAAAGAAACAAAATTTTCCCTTCTTACAAGGTTGAAAAGGGTTTTGTTTTTACACAAATGTATTCTTAAATTCACCATCAATAATTGCGAGTCACACATTACGGTTTAGAGATAAATGATTAATCCCATTTGCTTACACAAGTTTACTACACAGATCAATACTTCAACACTTACTCAAATACCGCGCTCTGGTAGCCATCTTAAATTGCCTCTCACAAGGCCCTCTGGGAATTTTAGTGCTCAGTGCTCCTAGTAAGCTGTGCCTGTCCTTATTACGCCATCCCTTTTCCTAATAAGCTGTGCTCAGCTATGTCTGTTCTTAAGAGGCTGTGCCTTTCTTAATACGCTGTGCCTGTTCCTAATACGTTATGCCTGTTCCAAATAAGCTGTGCCTGTTCCTAATTAGCTGTGCCTGTTCCTATTTCATTGCCTGGCTTTCTGTTGTGCCTGCTTCTATTTGGAACTGGATTTTGACCCTGAATATTGGTGTCCTCATACCATCCATCATCTAATGGTTTGGCAGAAAGGTTCGTCCAGACTTTCAAGTATGCTTTGGAGTCTTCTGTGGCTGATCCTGCCTGCACTCCGCAACAGCAGATTACTAGATTTCTCCTATAGTACAGAAGCACACCCCATGCCACTACAGGGTCATCACCTGCCAAGCTCTTCCTGGGACGCGACCTTCGCACTTTTCTTTCCCTGACACGTCCTGACCTTGCTAGTCGTGTGGCCTGCCAGCAAGGCAAAATGAAGTCTAATCATGACAAGCATGCCAAGTTCCAAGACGTAGCTGTTGGTGACACTGTATTGGCACGTGACCATGTATCCAGTCGCAAGTGGCAATCTGGTACAGTGGTACAGCAGACCACACCCCATTCCTACAGTGTTCAGCAACAAGATGGTCAGACTTGGAGGCGACACCTCGACGACATTCGTCTGAACAGTTCAAGTTCAGGAACCACTAAAGTAGAGGAAACACCCACTGAGGGAGATCTTCAAGATTACCCTGGAGAAGCAAACAGCTCCACTCCAGAAGATTGTGGACCAGAGGATCCACCCCCTACTGCTACCCCTGCTAGTCCTGAACTACGCCGATCTAAACGCACCCCAAAACCACCTCAGAGGTTGATTGAAGAACTTTGAGTGAACATTGTTATGCAGTTTTAAACATTGCTAAAGGACATTTAAAACTGTCTCGAGGACATATTTCAGATAAACATTTTGAGTTTCTTGTGCATTACATTTCCTAATTAGTTTCGTTGCATGACAGTTCATCTCCGCGGGGAGGTGTTATAGTGTTGAGTAATTTCTATAGCGAGCCCGCGGTACCAGCGGTTACTGGTATGTAACATGTGCTTATGTGACAATACAGTTAGTGTGAAGTCCGCCATCTTGTGTCATCTTAATAATTTTCCTTAACACCTGCCCCGTCAGTTTACTTGAAACTTAGCTTCGTTGTTTGTTGTGTAAAAATTTTGAAAGGGGTTTGGAATTCTGTAGTCAAACTTGTTTCCTAAAAATTAGCTCTTTGACATGGCTGTAACCTCAAGTTTACAATTTCCTGCACTAGAAAAGCCCGAAAATGAGTTTATTTGGAAGCAGGAAAACAAGAACATGCTATCAAAACATGGGAAGACATTGCCATTTTAAAGGCGTTTTTGAAAGAAAAAGAATGAGGAGAGAAAACTGGAAGAGATTCCACCATAGCAGCTAAATGATTTCTTGAGTGAATTCATAATAACTGTCAAGTGAAAAGATGGGGACAAATTTGAACCTTCAAGCCTCAGAGGATTGCTTTCCAGCATCAACCTTCACTTGAAAGCTTGTAAATATCCAAAGAACATAATGGAGGACCTTGAGTTTGAACAAACTTGGAGGCTCGAAGCAGGCAACTGAAAAGATAGGGAAGGGCAACAAGCCAAACACAACAGAGGTTATGACAGACAAGGAGGTCAACATTCTATCCATGAAAAACCTGCTTGGAGTGCTGAGGCTTTATTGAACACATTGTGGTTTATGAACTCCATTAATTTCAGAGATGTGGATGGAACTGAATATTTAGAATATTCTGAATGACAGACCGAACCCGAACTGGAGCTAAAATTCAAAATTTCAGAGCAGCCAAGCCTAAAGCTTTAGCTACTCAAGACGGACCAGATGAGAGAAACCCTGTGTTTGATAAAAGAAAAAAGACCAAACTCAATGCTAACTACCAAGGCCCCTCTCTATCTTAGTATCAACTATTCAAAGGATTCTGGTAGATGTTGGTTTGAGGTAAGTGCAATGAACGTAAACAAACTGAACTCATTAATGAAAACTATGGCAAACAAAGCTGGACTCGACACGAAGTAATGGCTCACGAACCACAGTGCAAGAAAAATGATGCTACAAAAACTTAACGATAGCAATGCTCTCCCTACTCACATCATGCAGCTTTCAGGTCACCATAATGTGCAAAGCATAAACAACTACAGCTCTGTTTCTAAAGAGCAACAGAAGAATATGTCATTGATACTGAGCTCACAGCCTTCAACATGCAATGCCACAACGGACAAAAACAACAATGCTTCACCAACTGCTACAACCACCACTTTGACGGCTAAAGCAAAAGCTTTGTTCATAAAAACCTCTGCTTCCTGCAACTGGTCCCTTCAGTGGAGCCTGTTTTCCATGGCGGAAAACTCAAAATAACCATGACACTGTGAACAAGTCACCAGGCACTTGTGCAGATGGTTCAATTTCTACAGAACAAAGTCCATTTGAAGATAAAAGTAAAATAAAACAACGAAAAAGGGGAATCTCAAGATGCATAACATAAACAAATTACATTATGGAGAGGGCACTTGTGCAGCATTTTGGTACTTGTTGGTTTGTATTACCAATTCATGCAAAAATGCCGTAGGCGTGCCCTTCCCATGAAGTAATCTATATATCTTAAGGTACTCTGGATCATTATAGTTAGAGTTGAGCAGTAAAATTGCTGCTCGTAATAGCCATTTGTTGTGTACATTATTTATTTCACAGAATTCTGGCCACACATAATCTGCAGCTGTGAAATAAATTTCATGTTCCATTGTTAAATTCTTAAGCATTCTTTTTCGCACGAGGGTCACATACAGTATTCAACAATTTTCTTTTGGGCAGGAGGGGTGAGAGGAAATGAGGATGAAAGCTACTAAATAGTGACATTAGCTCTTGGTATAAGGCTGCATTTCATTAAAAAGACAGGCAATTGTTAATTGCTGTATATGTATATAGATGGTATATCTGGCATATTTTCCATAAATTGTACACTAATGATTTTTTTTTGATCACCTGTTAAATAATGTTTTAGATTGGAGACTCATCAGAGAGTATTCCCTATGGTACCTTCCAACATCACATAGCAGCAACACCTTAGTCTTGCCCATATGCTCCCTAAGATTAATTCACTGGGGATGTTAGTGAGTCTGGAAATCTCAAGAGAAAGTTCGTCCCTCTCGCAAATTTGAGAGGAGTTTTTCAGGGAAACTGTGCGCCTCATTATTCATGCAAATAGCATGTTTGTGAGGGTTAACTACTTCAGAACAGAACACATAGACTCTCCTGCTGTGATCCAGTCTCCAAGCAAGCTGCAGCGATAGCTACCTTGTGATTCCATTGTTTTGAGGTTTTTCTCAATTCAATCAATTTTTCTCAACATTCAGATGTACCCATTTTTAAAATTTAAAACTGAATAAGGAGTTGCACTGAGCACCCTCCAAGGCCGCTATGCAGCTAAAATACATGTGACAACCAATGCTGCCAGGATTACTCCATGCTGCAAAGGTAAACAAAGACTTGTAAATCCAGTTTGCATCTTGTACATTTTTAAGAAATGCAACCCATTAGACTAAGAAAAGATAAACTCCATCAAGTAGTTTTCACTCAAAGAAGATACATACAAATATTTGTTTGGAGGAACAAATGGGACATCGTAAATCTGAAACTACTGCGGGGATGAATTAAACAATGGATTGGATTCAGTTCAAACACACGGAGGCCAGAATATTCCTCTCACTGTAAGGCCAACTTCACTTGGGAGGCTTATCTTCCTTATTCTTGAGAAATACATACTTTTTCTTACAATACAGTCAGTGTGAAAAAGATTAATATTTGCATTTACCCACATATTTCTAAAGTCATAAACAGTAACTAGCACCATGTATCATTTCAAACAGACATATTTGCATTCAGAGGTTACACTATCCTTAGGACACATTACCAGTAACTATGCTTAAGCCAGATAAAACAATAAACCTAATAGTCCAGACAGGAGTAGCGTTTAGGACTGAAATATCACCAAAGTTTGCTTTTGCATGAAAATCAAGCTTGTGCTTGAAAGTCAGATCAAAAAAATCTAACTAAACCAAAAATAATTTCAAACCTACATTCACGACATGACCACGCATGCATTATTTTCCATTAGCCAGATTTCAATTTATCTCTTTATAGGCAAAAAAATGTAAAAATCAATGGTTCCCTTAAAGTTTGCAATGCATTATGGGGAAATTCACCAAGGCGGTCTTAATGGCAGGTGAGTACGTTGACTTGTTCATTGATTTTCATCGTTATTCAATTGAAATCTAGTCAAAACTACGGCAATTTATAGCTAGGTAACTAAACAAGAAGCATTTTGATGGAGAGTTGATGATAACTGAAACATCAATTCATGTAAAACTTACAGCCATTCGAGATCTGCACGAACTTGAGGATACGAATTTATTATTGAACCGCTGTGCTAATTAATCCCAGATTTTAACTTTTTTTCGAATATTTTAAGCCTGTAACAATTTATTATTAAAATAGAAGCGCAATATCAAGCCGACAATCTTTACTTCACCTATTATTGAACACCCAAGGAGTGAAACGGAGAACTCTAGAAAGCGATGCCAAAGAGTACAAATCACAACGGGAAGACAACGAATGCATCATCCACAGTACTGACAAAACTGGAGATTTAGATTCGAACTCAAGTCATCGAAAATACTGCAGTTATTCGGAACCATGAGGAGATCCTTGGCAGAGCAAAAACGTTAAAGGAAGGAGACATACCTCATATGTCAAATCACAGGAAACGTCAAAGTATTTTTACCTTAAAGAGGAATCTTTAAAAGATGTCTCAGTCTGTCCAGGTCGAGGAGCAAGGTGACACAAGTAGCCGCAGATCTTCAATCCAACAACCCGTCTCCAAGCAAAGTAAATTGTATGAGGAAATTTGTGTTTTTTGTGAAAAGACTAAAGACCTTCAATGAGCAAAAACTAGAGAGGCACTTATTCAGTGTGTTGACCTGCATGCTGATAGCATCATCAAGAGAGCAGCAGTGAGTAAAAACGATGGAAGTATAATGACTATTGTCAGCAGAGAAGTTATTGCGGCAGAAGCTTGTTACCATAAATCTTGTTATCATGATGACACTAAAAACGTTCAAGGTGTTAAAGCAAAATCACAAGCCTATGAGAGTTTGTTTACCAAAACCAAAACAGGCTTGTTTCAAAACCAGAGGGTTGTTAGAATAGCCGAGTTATACACCTTATTTACATCTTTCTTGAAGTCTCAAGAAGTCGTGGACGTGGAAGTGGAAGTCAAAGAATCTACAAGAACCCATTTCAGAAGAAACCTTGAAGGAGAATTTAGAGATACACCAGATTTTGAAGACCTTTCCAGACTGGATTTGGCCAAGCTAGCGATGGAGAAGTGTGATTGTGCTTCGCCTTTTAAACAGTGCCAAAGATATTTCAAAGACCACCGTCCACCTTAGAGAAACCATCCAGTCACAAGAAATAAAAGCATCATGGCCTCCACGACCTTACAAGCTGACTGAAAATGCCGTGACCATTCCAGATTATCTCAAAGAGTTTTTGTTCACTCTACTGACTGGTAGCACCAGATTTCCAGGATTGCAGTTAACTCATTTGGTCAGGACTTGGTATTTGATGCAAGTGGTGGACCACAAAGGCCCCCAAAGCAAGTTCTACTTCCACATGCTAAATCTCTCAGCAACAGAAATTAGGCATCACCATCATGCAATGAAGTTCCTCTTGCTGACAACATCCATCCATTTATCAGTACCACTCTAGCCTGGGATGATATTGATCGTCTTGAGGAGACTTTGTCTAGTGAAGTTATATCCCACCAAGTCAATGGAATCGTGGTTCAAGCTAATTATTTTGGTCTCCATCCTCCGTCAGATTCAGCGCCAATCATCGTGAAATCCAAGAGGAGAATTATTGAGTCAATGAATGGTGAAATTCCACCTGTCTACAATACTGGTGAGCAGTGTGGAAGAACTTGCTATGAGTTTTAGTACGCATTCATGCAAGTGAGAAGCAGTCTGTTCTTAGTTGGACTGCCTTTCATATTTTAGTACGTAACAAGTACGTAGTTGCCGGGGATAATGTTTATTACCTTCCAATAATAAATGCCCCAGCGACAAACATGTCTACTGTGTCCCAAGTCCTAATGAGGTCCATACAGATCAAGGAGACTTTGAATCTCCAAAGCAGAGCAATTGTGTTTGACCAGGCACTATATGCTAAAGCTACTGTGATAAAGTGGAAGCACAGAGAGCAGTTTAAGGATCTTGTTTTGAGGGGGGATGTGTTCCATACCATTTGCACATTCTTGTCAGTGACTGGGAAACATTTCTAGGATGCTGGTTTACGAGATGTGATAATCGAGTCTGGGGTAATTACTGAAGGATCTGTATCTGGTGTTCTAGAAGGTTGTACATCTAATCACACTATTCGATTTCATGAGCTCATGTTCGAAGCTCTTTACTTGCTTGCATGGATGGGCTTTAACTCCTGGATTGATGACCATCATACAGAGAAGAAGCCTCTTCTTGATGGGTAATTCAAAGGCCTGAAAGTGCTCTGTAATAAAACATGTGAGCAAGAATTCAAAGCCACAGTGGCAAGTCCCTCATTTGGAGAAGTATCGCAACTGTTCTGCTCATATATGCACTATTTCTGACAAGGCAGGGGCAAACTCTCACCGTTCTGGATGTCCTGTGTTGACATGGTAGAGACATTACTTGGTCTGTTAGAGCATCTTGAGGAGAGGATGGGGAACTTTACCTCTCATCTAACAACGAAATTTTCCCTTGATGCTTTGCATATGATAATTTCAACTACAGCAGGTACCATCTGCATATCTGCATGAAATATCACATTTACCAGAGAAACACCTGGACACCTTGAATACTTTAGATCTGGAGGATTTTCCGTTCAGATGAGTGAAGACAACCCTTTCGGGAGAATACCTGTTGATCAGACATCTGAGGAAACTGTCCACAAGGACACTCAAACATCAAGAGGAACCAAAGGTCAGTCTACGGCCTAATGCAGTGAGCAAATTCTACTTGGTTGCTGAATATTGGTGCACCTTTCTCGGGCAATTCAAAGATATGTTGCATATCAGCAGGTTTCCTTCCCAACACATAGATTTACAGCCCACAAGAACCACAAGGGATGAAAGCGATGTAAATTCCATAATATCAATTTTTTAACACACATGGCTCAACCCTTTCAACCTAGATCTTCAAGACCTCATCTGCCTCTCGATAGGAAAAGTTGCAACTCCTAATGTGGAGCATGACTTACTACAAGCTAAAGATATTGGAAAAACAGCCTACAAAGCATTCCATGAGAAATGACCTCAGTCTAATCCACCTAAAGTCAAGTGCCATGATACAATAACTAAAGCTAAGCTGAAGACCTTAAATTACCTAAACAAGAAGACATCAGTTAAAGCTGGTCAGAACCAAGAGGTAATCCTCAGGACCGACAGAAGATTCTTTGCTCAAATGATTGTCATTGCAGAAAGCAGAAACTTACAGATGAGAGAAGTGTTATCCCATCCTCTTGGACCTCTTCCGTGATCATTGTTACCCCAGATGGCTTGATCTGTAAGACAAACAAAGCATCCATGACAAAAGAACTCCAGAAAAATGTCCATGCTGCAGATTCCATTCCCTAACCCTCGGCGTGTAAAATTGATGAGATGGCTATTGTTCAGCGTCTGAGAGGTGATCAGTAGACATTTGCTGTTGTTGCTGAAACTCTGCTTTGCAGAGTTCTTAATGAAGGTGGACCCTGTGACAAGATCTATGTCGTATTTGATGATTACAGAGATGAATCCATAAAAATGCTGAATGGGAGAACAGAGGTGAAGGATAAGGAAGTGAATACTGCAATATTCAAACCGATCACAAGATTAAACAGTGGAGAAAAAAATTCCTTTGTAGCTCAAAGAACAAACAGGCAATAGGAAGTTAATACCCAAGTCCTCTTGCACGCACTCCATGCTGCTAGATCGAAGTTTGCTTCAATGATTATAGTATCTGAAGACACTAATATTTTGGTCTTCTTTTAGCCTCCAAGAGTTTCATTCCTTGCTTAGTGATTATTGAATGTGGTTCACAGGCTAGAGTCAAGTACATAGAAGTCTCCAGAGTAGTTGAAAGCGTTGGAGCAAGTGTTTGCATGTCAATAAAAAAGATAATCTTTCACAGATACTATTCTTTCTCAATTGAACCTAGTTTCCTATTTAATCTGTGTTATGTACAAAATGACTATTAAAAAAGGAATTGTACCATGAATAAACCTCAGAATTTGAGGCTGTGAAGCAGATACATGGCAATAAGGCAGTTTTGCATGACTTCATTTGATCACATGATTACAGCATGTAAGTTACTCATAGAGGCTTGCTATCATACCTTCAAACAAACTTCAGTAATGGCAGATTTGAAAAATATATGATAGCACTGGTCCCACGACATGGTACAAAAACCCTATTTTGGGGGTCTTGGCTCATGGACTGTAATGATACGTGATAAAATTGTGCGGGTTTGTTGTACCCTAATAAATGTTAGTCTGTTGTACCCATCAACTGATATTTTGTAATTGTGCATTTGTTTGACCATGTGAAAGGACAATTTTTTCTAAAAACCGCTTCCTTACATGATTTATTATGTCACACATGCGATGGAATTTAATAAGTTATAGGTCTTACTTAACATGCTTGAGTAAAACGTATGTGAGAGGTGTCCTATCATTTTCATGTTTCAATCTGCATTTGGTGCATCCCCACATTTGGCATAATGGCGTTTGGCTGGCTTACCTTCAGCTCTGCTCTCAAGTTTTGTTTACTTCTGTTTTTGCTGTCCATCTACTTCATTAGTCAAAGTTATTGTTTTGTGGGGAATCATCATCTGGTTGTGGCTGTTTTGATACAGAAGGGTGTTATCTTGAAACTCCTTTGTTGCACAAACTTGACCTTTACTGCCCCTGTCGAGTCCGCCATCTTGAGTCATGGCATGTAACTAGAATTCAAACGAAGCACTTTCTTGGCACACGTTGACTGTATTCAGCTAATGGTACAGCTTCCTTCAATCCCTCTATACTGGAGAACATTTTAAGCGATGATATTCGTCCACAGCCAGGACTAAGTTCTACTAACTTGTTATCAACACCAACAAATGCAAAAATCAATTTCACAAGCAACACAAGGTCTAATGTTAGGATTGCTCCTATAAATATTCGCTGAGGGGACACTTTATCCTGCTGTGAGACTCTGTAACCACGAATTAGATATCTTTACGATATTAGAGACAAGGCTTAATTCATCTGTTGACAACACAATGCAGCATTCATATTCTAGACTACATTTTGTTAAGACAAGATTGCGGCCCACACAAACCCAGTGGCAGTCAGTGTGGTTACATTAAGGAAAATTTCAAAGTATCTCCAATGGAGAATATACCATCTGTCCCTGATAATGGCTTCCAACAATTATGGCAGAAAGTGCAAAGTCATTTCTCAAAGTCATTCTTTACCTGTACAGTTTATCGTCCACCAAGCACACCATTAAATTTCATAGATGATCTTGCTGAAAATATCATGGAGTCTCCTCTATTAGGACTCGATGTCATTATACTAGGTGATCTAAACTACAACTTCCTTATAATATAGATTCTTATATAGATAATATAGATTCTTGCATCCTTGTGGATTTTTGTTCGACTTTTAAACTCACACAGCTAATCAATAAACCAACTTGAGTTGCAGAGAATAGTGAATCCTTGATTGACGTTGTAATGACAACCAATAAAAACTTAGTTGCCTCTAGTGATGTCCTGATGTAAACTACTAGTGATCACAACCTCATTTATATAACACTGAAGATAAAAAAGCCAAGAATCAAGCCCTCTTACATAACCATCAGAGGCTACAAAAGTTACAAAGTCAACAATTTTCTGCATTACCTGTCCCTCATGCCTTTTCTTATAATAGAGAGCTTACAGATTGATGACTTCTTTTACGATGATAATGTCTGCTCAGCAGAAACGCCCCACTACACATGCGCAGAAGGTGTTGCATAAGATTGATTGTCGTCTCGTGGCCGGTGACCACTGCAGAAAGAGTGTTTGGAAGTCGTCTTCAGAGTTTTGCAACTTAGGTTTGTTCTGGCCTTTTTCTTTGCACTTTTATGTCTTTTCGTTTAAGAATGCTTTTCAGTTAGCTTACAAGTTAACCTTAGAGGTTTTTTTTTTATTCCTGAAGTCGTAGCTTCCTTTTTTTTATGGCTGGAGACGTGAGAAATGGTAGATGAATCTTCAATAGAACCTCTGCCTTTCATTTTGGCCGTAAGCACAAGGTGATCATAAATATAGGCTGAATAAATGAAGTGACATTTTAAGCCCAGAGATTCAACCTTCTATTAAAGTTTCTAGCATATCAAGTGTAACTGTATCAATGGATTGGAAATTAGGGGGGGATTTCAAGAATTCTTCGAAGCCTTAATACCCTGCATGTAGTTGTATTCAGGCTTAACTTCACATTACGCTGTTGTCATGTAAGATTATTATTCCCATATCTATCAGTTAAATATGGCAAAGTCGTGTACTTCAACAATGATCTGCATAGCTATTCAACCACAGTAATTTCGTTTTGATATAAGTACATGTACAGCCAAGTTTTTTTCAATCTGGACAGTATTTTTGTATCCCAAAACAAACTTGCAAGTCTTAAGTCAGTCTTATGTACAACTTCATTATTGACATTTTAAGCCATTTCATTGCTTAAAAGTTTATCTTTAATTGGGACATTTGTTGTTAAATGAATGTTCTGTCGAACCTCTAAACAAAAATTTGGCACTTAGGTTATTTCTTCACAATTTTTGTAGGACCAGGAGAGAGAATTTATTGCTTGCAACACGCCAGCGGACAATCTAGGAAATTGTTTACTACATGCTGTGCTAAATAAGTACACAATTTATCTATCTAAGAGCCGATTTGCCTTTTAAGATGGTGTGGGAATGGTTTATGTTTTTCTTAGACACTGATTATTTACATGCAGGTGCTTCTCATTTAATTACATAGACTGCTTACTTTTCTCTTCATATCTGACACATGTAACTCTATTACAGGACTCTACCAATGAAATGGGCTGGAGAGTATGATGTCATGCTAGGAAGAAGAATTATACTGTTTGAATTATGGAAGTATATGGATGGTGGTTGCAAAAGAGACCAGTGTCTGGATTGAATTGCAGAGTCTTAACCAGTTGAAAAAGCCATGCTTTAAAGTGTCTCAGAAGTCTAGTCAGTGAGAGTCTGACTCAAAATATTAGAGCGAGATTTCAAAGAGAAGGACGGATTTGAGAGAAATACTTCTGGGATTTCTTCAGAAAAGAGAGGACTTGATAAAATAATGGAAGACTGCTTGGAACAAAGGAAGAGCAGGAAAGGGAGGCAAAGAGGCCTTAAAAGAATCACGAGCTAAAGTAGCAAAGGACAAGGCTACAGCAAGAGATACGAGAAGCATGGCAATGGAGCGTCTATCAAAATCAAAGTAAAGAGCTGGGTCTGATCTGCCAAAAAGGAAAAGGAAGCACAGTGGAAATGACACTCTTGAACACTTGAGAGAGGCATCGGTAGAGATTGTGAACTGAAGCAAGAACTTGAATCTAAAGTGGAACAGGAGAAAAGTGCAGAGCCTGACAAACCCCTATGCTTCAGAAGATGAAGAATCAACAAGAACAATTTTAAACAATGCTTCAAATGTTCATGCAACAACAGCAAACGCAAAGCCACGCCCTGCTTGAACTTTTGAAAAAGAGAAATTTAAATCTAACATTCAATTATATTTAACAAACTGATTTTTATGGTTGTAGTCAAGTTTATGGTTGTAGTTTTTGTGGTTGTTGGAGAACTGATAAGCATTATTTTTGGGAAGGAAATTGGCTTCCCAAAACTAGTTCTCATCAATGTTTATTCATGGGATACCCTCCTTAGCCCCATATTCATTATATACCGCTTATCCCTATTTACAAATAATGAAAAGTTGAAAACAAATTCTGCGTGCACCTACCAGCCAGCTGTTAGAGAGCACCATTGAGTTTCGACGCGCGGTGTCGGGTTTAGATGTTTAGGTCTTGCTTAAACATTTCTGCACGCTGCAAATAGGCAACTTTTTGTTTTTAATCATTATCGTTTATCTATTTTTTTGAAACTTTTGTGAATGGTAAACCATTGACGTTACATGTATAGTATGTGATGTGCTTGTTGCACTGAATCCGTGACCCTAAAACACACACGTACTCGTACGTGCAACGTCGGAAAATGTCACGCATGTACAACACACTATAGGCACACATTAGGTCGTTGCGAATACTTTCTGCTTGCTTCACCAAATCTGTAACCCCCCAACACATCACGTACCCGTGCACGTAACATCCGAAAAGCACCTTAGCGATACGGTCGAAAATAGACATGAAAATTAAAAACGTTTACCCCATTTGTAAAACTCCTTGGTGAAGTTTGTTATTTTCAGATGAAATGCATAAAGAGATTAAAACAAGTTTTCACTATTTTAGTTCGGGTAGTGATACTCTCCAGTTAATCATGAAAAAGACAAGTTTCGTCAAAAAAAAAAAAAAAACGAGAACAAAGTGTCATCTTGCTTCTGAGCCGGGTCGTGACACACATCTAATGCAAAGTCACGTCCACCTTGGCAGAAAATCAAGCTCACCGTATCATAATGAATTTTTTGATACGATATGGTGAATCATTATACTTTGACTAAAAAATGTGCCTTTCCTTTCCTTTCCATTGATCATTACATTTGGAAACTCATTTCACTTGAATGCAATGTCACTCAGCTTGACGCTTCTTGACTCGGGCCGACGATGCGGCAACGTGACCTCTTTTGATCTTCCCCCTGGTCATGTTTGCATGGTCACTCTTTTTCCAAGTTAATTTCAAGGGGGTCGATGTTATGTGACAGCTGGAGATAGACATATCTGAAACGTCACGTAACTGTAAGAGAGTTTCCTCTTCCGGTAATATTTTTCCTTCCTCTCAAGGAGTCAGCGTGACGGATATTGTTGATCGTATCTAGCGTACGTGAATTAGTCGTATTACGTCATCATGATAAAGTCATGTAAGTGTGCAAGCGTTTAAGAAGCCCTCAATTCAACCTAGAACTCGAATTGAGGGAGTCAAGATGGCAAAGTTGTCTTGTTCATTTGAACCTCACTGTAGAACCAGATGTGATTTTTCTTCATGCTGGCCGGGACGACAACGACTCATACCCCTAGCTTCGTGCATGGATAGCATAAAAGAACACTTGAGAGACGTCAATGTATCTCATAGATGCGTTTCCTCCGAGAAAGAGCTTATTTTAGTTCGTGTTAGCTTATTTGGAGGTTCGGAAGGCCACGATTTCACGGTATACCCTAAATATCGTGCACAACTTGGTGTGAGATTCAGACCCTTGATAAATGCCAGCATCCCCTCAATGGAAATCGGAGAGGTAAGGTTGAGAGAGGAGTAAATTTGAAGATGGTGCAAAATGGAACACTGTCGTTCCAGTTGGTGCAGGTAATTCATTATTGCATTTTGCGTCATCATGTAGACCGATTATATGCCGAATTGTTGTAAGACGCGTAACGTATGTTAGAGTCGATGAATAGGGTATGTGGAGAAAGCTTACTCAAAGGGAGCTTATCTGAACATAATCTTTTCTTACTTGTAACTTGTGACCGATTTGAAGATCATATCATGTTTGTCAGCTATACGCAGATACTGCAGAGGCGCTCACATAAACAGTTTGGAAGTGGGCGATCCTCCCTCTGACATTGAAACTATAACAAGTGAAATCCCAGTTTCGACAGAGGTGGAGTCCATGGACCAGACTGCAGGACCATCTCAGGAACAGAGAAGAAGGGAGTCCCCTGAGACAACCAAAGACAACTTTGTGTTGCCATGTTAACGCATGCGATTTCGAGATGAAATTGGCAGCGAGGTAAGACTACATGTCATTCCAAAATGTGTTTTCATAATGTGTAGAGGCCGAAAGAAAATATTGCAATACATGTTATTATTTCATACAAAATACCCAGCATTATTCCTTGCTGAGCCCAAATGTTCTGAATTGCAATATTCTGAATTTTGATGTTTTAGACATTGTGATCTACGCTACGTCATTGGACCTGTGCATGCCACTGTCGTCCCCATTATCAAATATATCACAATAACAATTGCGATCATAATTGTTAAGAATACGATTTATCATTACTGATATTATTATTATTATTATTATTGTTATTATAATTATTACCATTATTATCGTCATTAGGAAGAAATGTATTTCTACAAATAATTCGTGTAATGGAGTCAGATGCGTGGAGTGTTCTGTTAATCGCCAAACAAGCTTTTTCTCTCTAATTTTTTTTTTTTTTGCTACAGCATGGCGCTTCAAATTCAGACATTCTCTCGCCGTCGTCACAGGAGTCGTTGGTGGGGGTAGAGACGTCTCACGAGTGGCAGCCTGCTCCGCAGGTTGAGCATCAGCTGCGGTACCTTAACAGCTATCTAATGGAATCAACTGATGGCCGAATAAGCCCAGTCAGGTCTCAGTGCAAGTCCGATGTTATGACTATTTCATCGTCATCACAACGGTACTACCGCAAAAAAGCCAGCCAAGCTGTTAATACTGTGTTAAATGCTATTGCCCTGGGGAATTTATCGTGGCTGCTTCAGAAACTTTCGAAAAGTACAATAGCAGACAAGCTGTCCCTGTTACTTTTGAAGAGGACATCTTAGTGAACAGAATAGTGACCCTCTACAATGAAGCTAACTCTTGGTACAAATTCTCTCCCTCTTTACCGGTGACTACAGTAAAACGGAACTTCTACAGCTGGTTCCAGGACTGACCAAGTTCAGGATTGATGAGGCGAGAAAACATGTGTATAGGACTAAACCTGGACAGCTCATAGAAACACCATCCATAACTAGATCAAGACGAGATCCCATTAAGGTGGACCATTTCCTAGACTTCATATCAAGTCCATCATATATTCAAGACGTGGCATGTGGAACTAAAACGCTAAAGCTATCAAATGGCGAGAAAATGGAAATTCCTAATGTCGTGAGAACAGCTATCTCGTCCCGTCTGATACATCTGTATCACACTTATTGTATGGAGATGAACTTCAAACCACTCGGGAGGTCAATGCTTTTTAATATCCTTAAGGTAAAGCCCTGTTTTATTCTTTGGTTTTTACGTGCTGGTGATTGCGCTCTGTCGGGAACAGTGTATGTGAAATGAAGATCAGCATTAGTTGCAGGTTTTGTTTCCTTTGGTGATAGGCTGTTACTATCACACTCAAAATAGATACCAAATCAGAAATGTTTTGAACTTCAGATGTGCGCCGCCTTGCAGAAAAAGTCATAGGAGGTTTTGAACAGCATGCAGACGGATGGTGTCAATGCAGTCGCCTCCCTAGAGGAGATAATTGATTTTCTGAAGAAAATAGGTGAGAATGATGACGATGTATCTATATTTGTGGCTTGTTAACAGTATTTTCTGAGGGGAGGTAGTCCAGGGCTCATCATGGAAGGGAGAATTTGAGGATGTTAAGGTTGAGAGAAAGTTTAGAGAAGTCTCACCCTCTCTGACTATGAAGCCATCTTTATATTCTAATGCCCGATTCATTCAAAACCTGCATATACTTAAAAGCTACGACCGTTTTTGTTTGTGTGCCTGCATAATCAGCGCTAGGGATTGTTGAAATTCAGGTCAGTTTTAAGATAGGAACCATTACTCTTATAAGTGTCCTTCTCTATGTGGTCCTTCAGATGGCCTCCTTGAAACTTGCCCTTTTATTTCTAATCATTGACGTCTCATGGGTTGCACATGCTGTTAAGGGCACACGAATGTTTATAACCAATGTATTCCTCTTGATGCAGGCCTTCAATATGATAAGGCAAGAGAAATTGTCTCACGTCTGCAAGGTGGTAAAAGCTATCTGTCCACCAACTTTAAGCTACACATCTCAAGTGAGATACCCTGTGCAGATCATTGCAGTGTATATGTGCTGAGTAGCGATGAAGCTGAGTACCGAGAAACCTGTTCACATCAGCACAACATCGGCTGTGACCGGTGCAGTGACTTGAAGGATGCGATAATGGATATTCAGGTCTCATTATCACATCTTGAAATAAGGTACCATATCGATATTACTGACAATTCACAAAACATAGCTCGGAGGTACTTTTCTTTATGAGTATATCCCACATGTTGCAATCAAAAATTGAATTTTAGCAGCAAATAGCAGGATGCCGTCATATACATTGAATTTTGTTAATACTTACATTCTCTTCCTCTCCATAGCGACAAGGAGAAACAGAAGGAACTTGAGCATGACCTCCAATAGGCCATACCAAAACTTGAAGAACGGAAGTCACACATTGTACGATCTGTTCACCAAGATGCTGCAAAGACTGCTGCTGTTGATGCCCTTTCACAAAGCAGCGTGTTCTTAATCATGGATTGGGCCATGAAGTTCTTACCAATAAGCTACAGAGAGACACAGTGCGATTGGTTTGGCAAAAAAGGAAAGCCCTGGCACATTACTGTTGCCATTAGCAAAGCAAACAACGAGGAAATTGAGGTTTGTTTAATGTTGAAACAGTACTAGAGCCATTCTTTTCTCCAAGTTAGCATATAACTCTTAAATAAAATCTGAAGGAAAATTCAGTGCAAATTTCTGCAACCACTGATATGATGCACACTGACTACACCAATGTGAAAATATGAAAAGGCGAGTTTATTCGAGCTTGGACAACTAACTGCCCCAAAGCCAAAACTAAAAAATGCATCAAAGATTCCGGATTGAATTTTTTTTTTAATTAACCACTCTAATCTCTTCAGACACAAACCTACATCCATATATTTGATGAGTGCACTCAGAACTAGTTTGCGGTGGTGTCTTTAATTGAAAACACGTTGACAACACTGAAGGCTTTGAAGCCAAATCTCAGCCAAGTGTACTTGAGATCAGACAACTCCAGTTTTTACCACTGCGGTTATCTTCTGCTTTCGCTCCCCATTATCAGTGGCCGCACTGGTGTGAAGATCACGCGCTACGACTTTAACAAACCACAAGCAGGCACAGACATCGGCGACTGTCAGTTGCTGTTCTCAAAAGTCACATGCACCGCTTTCTAAATGAAGGCAATGATATCAAAACAGCCAGCGACATGAAAACCGCCATCGAATCGTACGGTGGAGTCAAGGGCTGCTATGCAGCAGAGTGTCAAGTTCAGCCATCCGCACAGACAATGACCAAACAACATGACAGGCGTACAGGCATTGAATAACTTCTCATACGAGAATAGAGGCTTGAGAATGTGGCGTGCTTATGGTATTGGACCTGGAAAGTTTTATAGTGCAGAACAGCTGACATGGTTTGGAACACCCCAAAGCCCCACTAGGCTCGTCACAATGGAAACGTTCAGCAACCCAAACATAGAAGTAAGTAGTTGTCTACAACGTACGCAGATGTCTGAACCTGGGTCATTGCGACAACTACCCAAACTATCACAGACAGAAGACGAAAGCAAAAAATTTTCTTGTCAGGAAGAAGGATGCATCAAGGTTTTTCAGTCGTTCACTGTCCTCTGAAAGCACCTTGACATCGGCAAACACATGTTAAAGCTGGCAAAAAAACCCACCTACAATGAGATCAAGAAGAAATGGATAGAGGCTGTCCATTCCGTAGGTGGTGGCTATGTTCACAGTCAGACCTCAGCTCAAGATTCTGGAGAACAATCCCTTGTTACCCAGGTGGATCTTGGATGGGCCCTTTGGAAACGCAAAAAGCAGTTGCCATTTCTCAAAGAGCAAAAAATTATCTCGCAGACATGTTCTGGACAGGGGAGGAAACTGGTAAGAAGGCAACTGTCTCTGATGTGGCCTCCAAAATGAAGAGTTCAAGAGGCGACACTGGCCAAAAAATGTTCTCTAAGACTGACTGGTTGACAGAGCAGCAGATCGCTCTATATTTTAGTTGGCTTTCTGTCCTGACGAGAACAGGTCTATTGCAGAGGTCCCCCGCTGTAAGTATGACCGAGGAGGAAGAGGCTGATGCAGATGAGTTAGCTTTAGAAGTCTCCAACGACCGTACAAGGCAAAAAATAAGGAGGGACCTTGAACTTTAAATTATTCTTTTCTGAGGGGTGCGGTTGTCAAATCCCATCTAAGGTTAGAAAGGCCAATTTTTGCCTTAGTTCTTATTTTGATTGTAAACTATGATAATAAACGATCAAATCAAAGACTAATGAATATTTTTTTCGTAGGAGAGCCATATCTGCTGATTTTAGCAAAATCTCCAAAATAAATGACAGAAAGAAAAGCCTTACGATTTTCTCATCAATATTTCGCTTGCATGCATCTCTATAAATGTGAAATTTCCATTACTACAAAAAATCTCGAAAGTTGTTTACATTTCTTAGCTTCCTAGATCAATCAGCTTGTATAACGAGCTACAAAATGTCGGTTTCTTTACTTAAATGACCGCTTACAGCTAGGATTGCGTGACACTCGTAGTCGAGAAGCTTGTCACAGTCGCAGATTTCAAAAGGCAACCAAGACAAAAATATGGCAGTGCCCAGAAATTTTTTTACTGATTTCCAGAGATGAAATGATGGATTAGAAAGGGGCATCCAAATCTAGTGTTGTAGCTTTCTGGCAGGGGGAGATATTTGACCTCCAAGTTATCAAATATTCGAATGAATCAGAAAGATCAAAAACACAGTAATTTATTCGACATTGTTGATTGACAAACCGTCAATCAAATAAATTGAACAGGTCTCATGCGTTCCTTAAGGATGTACCAGTATGTCTGCAGACTGTCAGGATAATATGTTAAATACAGTTGCAGTGAGAGCTTCGTACATTTTACCTATTTTGAAGCGATTTGTTGGTGAAAACCCAAGAAAACCGGAGGGTTGGTCTACCTCCCCCCCGGATATAATGAAAACAGAAACCACTCTGCCATTTTGAGTCTTAGGGTAGACCCTTTAAACTGGCAAAGTTTCATTGAAATCGGTGAGATGTCATGTGGTACAACTGCCTGCTGCTACCAGTGCAGTGCTCTACCAACTGAGCTAACAAGACAACTGGGAGCTGGTCACTGTGTTGGTTCCAAATAAACCCAGGAAGTGGTGAACAAACGGTTGTGAATATATGAAAGTCATATATTTGAACTACGGTTAAAGACGTGAATGTGAAAGCGATCTTCGCAGTAATGAACACTACTTAAGTAGTAGTGAAAAGAAGGCCTGAAAATAATTTAGGCCTGACCTGTGATATGTCTGTATCCATCTGTATATCAGATAACAAAAGATTTCGAAAAAAATTTCATAATACAATACATACATATTGCGGCTCAGTTCATACACAGGTTGAAAGATGTGTTTTAATCTGAATGTTTTCTGGGAGAAGGTTGTTTTCTTTTGCCACAAAAGGCAATAGAGTGTTGACCAGTGGATAATCTGCATTTGGATAGATTTTACTGTGACAGGTTTTAAATGTTAATAAAAAGTAGCGAGCTTTAAACATGATACTTCGGCAGCACGCCACCATTATCAAATGTAAAATTTTTATAACTTCAGTGACCCTTTATAAAGAAAGGAAAGTGTGAAACTAAATTAGAATAAAAATGAGATGAATTAAATCAAAAGAATATATAAAATTAAATGTACAGTTTCACTAGAATAGAGTTTTGAGTGTTCAGAGTTGTTCTCCTTTTCCTTATTAAAAGCATCTTGTAAACAAGGCACTCAAATTTCCATGGCATTTCTTTAGGATGCCATATTGCTCATGAAGATTACAAGCCCACTGCTTGTAATGAGAGATGTAGTCGATGATGGAAGAAAGGCACTGAGGATTCTGTGAGCCCATTACCCTGGGACTGGGAAAGCATGTGTGATTTCGCTTTACACTAAACTAACATCCTTATTTTAAGTGGCGAATGAGTCTGTCACTGACTGTGTAATCAGGGCACAGATGGCGGCAACAGCCTTGAAAAATGCAGGAGAAACTGTAACTGACAGTCTTCTTATAGCAATGGTGCTAAAAGGATTACCAGAAATTTAAAAAGCTATGGTTGTCACACAGAGCAAGAAGCAACAAATATTTAGCGAATTCAAAGCCTCCCTAAGAAGCTTTAAGGACACTGAGAAAGCAAGAACAGTAGATAGTAACGACTCCATTCTGAAAGCAGAAGAAAACCTCGAAGGGGCAAAACCACCAGTGAAACTAAAAGGAAATGTAACCTGCTTCAACTGCACCCAGCAAGGCCATGTGGCTCGTTTCTGTCTTATCAAGCCCAAAGGAGGGAAATGGTGCAATACTTGTCACTCAAGTTTCCACAGTGATAAAGCATGTTGTCGTAAAAGAAAGACAGATGACAATAAGGCTAACCAAGCATCTGAGAAAACAGACTAGGACATTGAACACCTATTTTTTTCTTTGAGACCTATGCCCACGTGGATGAGACTGTCTCTGGTAAACCTACATCCAGGAAGCCTACCACACTATTAGTTGATTGTGGTGCAACTGCTCATATTATTACTGATACGTCTAGGTTCATGAAGTTTGATGACACATTTAATCCAGACAAGCATATCACTGAGTTTGCAAATGGAACTTGAGCAAACAATGTTGCCCTAAAAAGAGATGTTGACATTACTATTGCTGATTCGACAGGAACACCTCTCAAAGCAACTTTGCAGAATGTCCTGTTCATACCATCTTACCCTCAGGATATATTCTCAGGTTAAGCTGCAATGAGAGAGGTGCCAGTGTGACTTTCCAGCCATATTCTGCTGAGCTGACATACAAGGATGGCACAAAGTTTATCACTGAGAAGCATGGCAGATTGTGTTATTTCAACACATATGATAAGAACACCGACTCTGATTCCGTAAACTGTGTACGCTCAAGCAGTGAGTGGCACCAAATCCTAGGACAATGTAATTATGATGACATTGTGAAACTAGAACATGTTGTAGATGGTATGAAGGTTATCGTATTTGCATGTGTATGGGCCGCACTGTTTTCCAAATAAATTTTGTGCAAAATGGGGGTGCAGCCTATACACGGTATAACTTAAATCTTTGTTTCATCAAGAGGCAAGGCTGCTAAGCTATGTTTGCTCGTGTCCCCGATCACGTACGCAACTTCATGCGATCATTTTTGAGGAAATAAAACAAAATGTTAGTGTACTTCGAGTAGAAATCTAGCAAAAATTACGCAGGTATCTTTTCTTTTACCTTTTTTTAAAATTTAAGACTGTTTTGAAGAAATCACTAGCCATTGTTGTTTTCATTTACATTGTTCGATCGATGGCATAATATGTTAGATGATTTAACGTGACGAATTTTGTGATATAAACAAATATATTTCGGCGGTATTTGGCACTTGCCAAGCCTTTTGCCATTTTGATAAAACACGAAATTATTCTTTTTCAAGAAAAAATAGTAAAAAGTCGGGGTGCGGCTTACACACAAGTGCAGCCTATACACGGGCAAATACATTAGACATACGAGCTCTACCAAACCTAGTGATTGTAATGTATCTATACTAGGAAAACTCACACAGAGGAGGAACAGAAAGCCAGATGCAAGTGCAACTATTCTGCTGGAGTTAGTTCATACTGATCTTGCTGGACCTGTTGATCCAGCCTCTAAAGAAGACTTTAGATATTGATTGGCTTTTACAGATGATTTTTCAGATGCAGTATTTGTCTTCCTTCTGAGGAACAAAAGTGATACAATGGCTTCTACAGAGAGATTTTTGGCGGATTCAGCCCCATATGGTAAGGTGAGATGTATAAGATCAGACGATGGTGGTGAGTTAACTTCTGGGAAATTTGAGGCACTTCTCGGAAGGGATTGCATAAGGTACAGTACCTCTGCCCCCTACTCACCAGGTCATATGCTGTTATGGCAGCGGTGTACACACGAAATAGGTGCTATAACAATCACCTAAACCAAACTCCTTACTTTGTTCGCACAGGTCGGAGACCTAACTTGTCTAACATGAGAGTTATTAGGCTTGAGTGTTATGCCTACAAGCAGAAGAGAAGCTAGACCCTAGCTGTACTAAAGGGATTTTTCTGGGGTACAACAAAGGAAACATACTTACCTTATGTATTTCCCAGAGATTGGTAAGCTAATGAAGCGCAGGGTGGTTAAATTCCCTTTAAACAGTGTTGATAAAAAGCAGACTGAAACAGGAAGTCTGTAATGTGATGATGAGGATTTCATGTTGTTACAGCATAACACTATTCCTGACATGTGTAATGCATCTGGTACTAGGGAGCTTACAAATCCATGACCTCCCAGAGGATGATGAAGTCTCAACACCAAGTACTTTAGGCGCATACGCTACTGGATGTGGCATTATTTTGCGTGTTGTTCTGTTTTGAAGTCGTCTTTGTAGCAACAACGCATTGAAAGGTACGTTTTGTTCGGAATATTTGCTGAATCTAACACTTAATCTGCAAACACCTTCCAAATCTACTAACAGGAGCTTTCCTGAAACAGCTTTTTGCTTCATTGAATGTTATTCACGTCATAGTTCTTATGTATTAAACAGGAAAGATGTCAAACTGCGAAAATAATGACCCAAGCCCTTTAAACACACAGTAAGGGAATAAATAAAAAGGGAAAATGGCGTTTTTAGTTCAATTCAGATACCAGGATAGATAAACCGGAAAAGGAACAAGTCTTTTTCATTCAAAGGTTCTAGGTTTTTATCCGTAAATTGGCTATAAATCAGTTTTGAATGGTAAACAAATGTTCTTTCAGTACTCTCGAGTAGTCACAAGATGCAGCACAAGCAATGCGAAGATTCAGTCAGATATACTGAAAAATTTTGTCAATTGAATACTCGTGTCTAAGTTTGATATTTCAGTCCTTTAACATATACTGTCTTTGATTAGATATCGACTGCTATTTCAGGAACTCAGCAATGAAATGGACAAAAGAACACAATGTCTTATTGGGAAAAAAGGTTATGCTGTTCGAACTGCAGAAATACAAATTAGGAAGTGAAAGAGGAAATTGCCTCGACCAAATTGCTAAAAGCCTGAATCAGTTACAAGAGCCATTCTTCAATGTGTCACAAAAGTCGATCACAGACAAAGGTTACTGAAAAGAGACTTTAAGATGAAGGATTGATACGAGTGAAAGGGATCTGGAATTTCGTCAGAGAAATCAGAAATCCATGTAATAATGGAGGATTACCTCGAGAGAAAAGAAGAACAGGAAAGAGAATCGGAGAAAATTTCTGATAAAACAGCTAAAGAAAAAGCTTCCACCAAAGAGAGACAAAGAAAAGAGCAGGAGATGATCAACCACGGAAGAAAAGAAAACATACACCAAATGAAACGATGGATTATTCAAAAGAAGCAACAGAGAAGGAATGTGAGCTGAAGAAAGAAGAACTAGAGATTGGAAAGAAACAAGAAGAGGGGGCATTGGCGCAACAAAACCTGATGCTTCAATAACATCAAGAAATCTCCAGGCAATTTCAAGTAATGTTTAAAAAACGAGCAGGAGTGTTTTATCGGGTTTTTGACCCGATAAAACACGTGCTGCGAGTTTTTTGAACGGCTTCAAAAACATTCTTGGAAAAGCGTGTGTCAAGGGAGTTCCTAACAATTATGCTTTTGTGAACGTTAGAAATTAGCATACGAGAAAAAAATTAGGAATTAAATTAGTATGCAAGAAAGCAGGTTTGCCAAGGAAAACTTCTCATAATTTAGGGGTAACATGCGCAACCCGATTATTTCAAGAGTCAGTCGAGGAGGTTAATTAGAGAGAGAACAGGTCATCGATCAAATGCCTTGTTTAAATACGAAAAGTCCAGTGTTGAGCAACCACACCAAGTTAGCAAGATTTTAGGCCCCCCTGAAAATAGGGAGACTACTCGCAAAAGGTCAAACGCAGAGGTTAGCGAAAACGAGTTGGAGTCACTTCTGCCAACTGATCTTGAATTCGAAGTTTCAGATGATGTATTGTCTAATATGCCTTTACCAGATTACTGTACTAATGGAATAGAGAATTTTTCCAGATGTGTATTTCACAATTGTACTATTAATTTGGTGCAAAAGTAAATTTACTGTGTGAAATTTGTTGAAAGAACATTAAATATGTTCCCACCATTTGTTGTGTCAGTTTCTGTGTTGATAATTAATTAATATTCATAAGTCACGTGCAGTGTCTTTATATCTGATAAAACACCGCATACTAATAAGGATGAGGTTTATCGATATTAAGTCACTGCACGTGATGTATTATCTACCATTTGATAGGTTAATGGGCTTATGAATTATTAATGAGTTTTTGAAGACCAGTTGGACAATAAACAGCAGTTCCACATGACGTGTCAAATGTTTATGAAGCAACAACAACAACAAAGCCAAGCACTACTTGAACTCTTGAAAAAGGGACATTGAATTCACTAAGTTGATTTTTGTTGTTGTTTTTATTATACATACAAAGCTAGATTTTCGCTTTGCCGCCCAAGTTTACCCTATTTAACTACCAACGAGTTTTAAAAAAATTGTTCAAGCTTTTTTTACACAGCCGTTATTCATCAGTGCTTTCTAATGTCCAAAATTTGATGAATCATGAAATGTTTTATTTTGAAGCTGTATCCTGATGTATGTCCTTGCTTGTGTAATCCCTTTAACGTTTTATCATTGCTAATAATTAAATAAAATAATCATCTAAAGCTGGTGGATTGATACCAAAGTACTCTCAGGTAACAGAACCATATAATTAGTGTGGGCGTCTTGCATCAAGGCACAAACTATGTACATTTTACCCACAGCACTTAAACCAACTTCAAGGTTCTTTTTAAAATCCAAAAATTTGAAACAGTTGATTACATCATTAAAAACCTATTCAACTGAAACACGGGCACTGCTCATAGATTTGTTGAATTCTACTTGATGTAGTGTCTACACTGCTCCCTTGTAAGGTCCCTATAAGTGTGCTCTAAGAGGGCATACTAGGTCGCCATACACACACATAGGTAAACCAGTAGCTGGTGAATTAGAAAATCTTTGCAGGTCTTGTAAAAGCCCAAACGAGGCCAGCATACCACTGTCATGACGTTTTCCTTCTACTGGACCACATAAATGACCAACCAGCCCATTAGGCAACGCTACTGATTGGAATTTCATGGAATGTACTCTTTTATGTCCATAATAAATGGCTCTCTGATTTTCTCCTGGCCTACACACTGCCTGCACTGTTCCATCAATAAACCCGCGGCATTTTTCCAAAGCTGCGCCTGATCGATATATCACATCAGCATACAACATAAGATTTGCCAGGGAAAGCAGGTCATGATTATACCTTGAGAGTAAGTGATGCCATCTGCTATAGATCCAGTCAATCATGTGGTTTGTAATAATACAAACATCCGGAAAAGGTGTAACAAAGTGAGAAACCATGTCCCCATAACGGCAAGGATACATAAATTGCTTGAGATAGATACATAAAGCAGGAATCAATCCAACTACCAGGCCATTGTAAGTAACAATCTCATCTGGTAATCGAAGATATTCAGCAAGCTTGAAGATGTCATTTTTGCAAAATCGGAATTCAGCTTTGCAATGGTCATTTCCCAGCTTGTCTAAATCGAATCGATCATACTTCCAATATGAAAAGTCCGGGCTTTTTTAAGTATTGGCATCATACAGCAAAACAAACTGCCTATCATTGATAATTCCTTTTCTGTATGCATATGCGATGCACTGCCTGTTCTCTCTGAACTTCGGCATTTTAATCAACACGTTGATAAAACTATTTCTAAATAAAAAAAAGTCAGTCT